>NW_022146334.1:29394-62367 GCF_002938485.1 Sitophilus oryzae | reverse complement strand
GTGGTGACCGAAGATGCGGAGCAAGTGTTCTTCCGATGCCCTCTATACGAGGAGATAAGGACGGAACTCGAGAGAAATCTAGGCTTGTCCATTAGCCCAGAATATAGCGGAGTATGCTGAGACCATACTCAAGGATCTTCGCACCACCTACGAAGAATAGGCAGCAGTAATACCAAATAAGAACGCCCCGACGAAGTAGTAATTACAAAGAGTGCCGCCGGGGAAAGAGCGTTCCTGGAGGGAGGACAGAGGTGTAGGTTAGGTTTTAGTGAGGTAAAAATCCCACATAACTCGTCTGGCATATAGGAGGTTTTACCAGGCGAGTACCTGTTGCAGGTTTCCCCCTTCACAAAAAACCTACATTTTTTTAACTGTTTTGAACAGTAATAACTTTTCATCCGTACCTGAATTACACTACTGAGTGAAAAAATATGCAGTTATACAGGGTGTCCCAGAAATAAGTGCAAGTATTTTAACTGGTATATAGTATAGTTCAACCTCAGAAACACGCCTATGAGGTTTTTTCGCGAAAATTTTTATTTGAAAATTTTTTTGGAAATTTCTTTAGTTTGTATTAAAAAAAATAATTTCTTGATAATATGGCAACATAGGTAGTAGATTAGTGGTTCTCAAAATTTTAGCAAAAAATATATTTTTTTTAAATTTTCAAAGTACTTATTATTCAAAGTACTTTTTTGAAATTTTCAAAGTACTTATTATTCAAAGTCATCGGTCCTTGAATAAGTTAGCTACGAGAGCTTTGAAGTCATGATTACTAAATCCCGCTTAAGATGGGCTGGTCACGTATGCAGGATGCAAGAAAACCGCCTATCAAAATCTCTTCTTTACGGTGAACTTGTAGACGGTAAGAGAAAACCAGGTGGACAACTCAAAAGGTACAAGGATATTTTCCACGAACACTTTAAAGGGATAAGCAGAATCAGTAGGAAGAAGCTGGGCACAATATAACGCAATGGAGAAGAATTGTAAACTCCGTTAACTGCGACAACCAACAACTAAAGAGGCAACAAAGTAATGAGATTTTTGAATGTTCGGAGTGAAGAAGAGCGATAACATCACGTATCAGTATCAAATACCTACTCGTCAGAGAATAATGGCAGTAGAACACGAATATAGAAAGATTCTGCAATATCCCAACGCAACAAATTAAAATTAGTAAACACATTGATCTTTCCTATCGCTACTTATGCATCAGAGACGTGGACTCTGAAAACTACAAACAAGCGAAAAATAGATGCTTTCGAAATGTGGGCCTACAAAAGAATGCTGCGAATTTCATACACAGAACATCTGACCAACGCTACGTATCAATTCTAAGGCAGTTGAAAGTTATAACACAAGACTTTCAACCAAAATAAACCAGTGATACCTTAGGTACTTCGGACACATTTCGAGAAGAACAGATGGACTGGAAAATCATAATCGAAGGGATTAATAGCAAACGACCAAGAGGAAGATCTCTGAGGCGCTGGGTGGACCAAACCAAAGAAATTATTGTATTTTGTATTGTATTTGACTAAGAGTGGGTCCCATAGGGGACCCTCCACTGAGGCCGCGAGGGCCTATTGTGGCTCAGTTTCTACAAGCTCTAATTTACAAGAGCGTCAAAGTTCATCCTCAAGACCCAGCCTCTTAATATAGGCCGTTATGTCTGAGGGCGATATGTCTCCTAGGTCTGATAGGTCTAGCATGGCTTGCCAAACATCTCAAACCTGGTCCTGCTCCTTAGCGGGGCAGGTATTAAATCGTTTCGCCATTGTTTCGTCATCTTTCATACAGAGTTGGCATTCGGCGTCTTCCACCAGTCTCATCCTCTGTAGGTGAGATCTCAGCCGGCAGTGGCCCGTGTACACTAAGCGAGCGTACGCGCTCAATTCCTACCGGCCTTTAGGAGTTCTCCTGTTCTATGTTTGGATGGCCCTGCTAGGATTTTCTTGGCATGTTCCATTCCGGGACTGTCATTCCAGTCCCGGAACGTCGCACCCCTAACCCTTTCACAGAGCCTGTCTCTTGCGAGATTTTTAGGAACGCTAAGTGTCGGTTCTGGGCCCACGAATGGCGAGCCTGCACCAATTTTGGCGAGGGAATCAGCACGTTCATTTCCCTCTAGGCCGACATGTCCCGGTATCCATATTAGCGACACTTTGTTTCTATCTCCCAGTATATTGAGTAGTTTCTTACAATGAAGAATCGTCATTGACGTGCTTTTCGTTGCCTCAAGTGCTTTCAGCGCGGCTTGACTATCCGAAAATATGCATATTGTTTTCCCGGTGTATTGCTGTTCTACCAGCAGTTGCACACAGGTTTCAATAGCATATAGCTCAGCTTTGAAGATCGTGGTGTGTTTTCCAAGACTGTGGTAGATCTCAGTCTTTGGACTGCTGCAGTAAATTCCTGCGCCAGATCTTTTTTCGTTTTTGGATCCGAAAAGAAATTATTGGTCACGGCCTGCAAGAGACTCAAGATAGAGAGAGATGGAGAACAACGATCCGAGCAATTGAGACATGATGTCACCATACTCTTTCGAGAGTTAAAGGACGAGAAGAAGAAGTAGTAGTTACATGTTTACAAATGACTAAAATTCCATAAAGAATTTGAATTAAAAACAGAAATCACACTTTATATATCTCTGTGATGTTGCTACGACATTTATTCCATTCATTACAATAGTTTCTTTTGTTATGCAAGTTTCAACCTTAACGCTTAAAAACACATAATAGGAACCATTGAGCTTGAATTAAATAGAGAAAACGGTATTTGTCGGATTATCCTGTAACGAAGCCACTTAAAACCTACTCTGGAGATGTCCATGCGAAGGCGGACGGAAAGGATAACTGGAAAACAGCTGTTGTAAATTTAATTGTCTCTCAAGCTGACCTAATTTCCTCAATATTAATAGAACAAATACTTTCACTTCAATAGCTGTAAAGATAAATTATAAAACACTTTTCAATTCGTATGTAATGGGTACAACAGAAGCAGAATTAACTCTTGAATATTATTACTTCATATGCTAGAAGAACTCTTGAATACGAATTACTTCATGCTAGAAGCAAAATGATACGCATTCAACAGATAATATTTTTTTGTTTTTTATACAAGATGGTATTTTATATGACAAACGACGATAATGCAATTTTATCGTCGTGTATAAAACAATATATTTTTCGATAGCGAGTTACGATTTAAAAAATATTTAGAAATTATTATTTCAAGGAATTTATTACGAGTAGAAAAAATATTGGGCTGGGTTGGCGTTGGTTTCTATGTAATTTGACAAATAAATAAAGCTGTCTCTTTAGTTGTCAGTTATGAGTCAATATTTTTTAATTCTCTTTCTTTTTTAATTTAATTTCGATTGTTGATTGAATTGGAGCCAGAAATGGCTCAAAACGAAATAAGTAAATTACCAACAGATATTCAGGCTGAGGCGACAAACGCCATATTCAAACTACTTCCATTTAAATCCCGAATTACTTATGGAAAGGAATACAAACATTTTCAAAGATGGAAGTTAAAAAACGTGCGAGAAGAAATAAAGTTTTTAACCTATCCTCGCTGTTAAAGTATCATTTAATCTACCCTGCCAGTTAAAGTACTATTTTATCTACTATTTTTGATAGATATACAAGTAATTTTTACCAGTTGAAGTGGAAAAAAGAAACAAATGGCATCATTTTTGCAATAAAAACTAAAAATACATTTAAACGTAGTGCTTGTTTGCTGATTTCTTTGACAAATCCTGTACAATCATAACATATTCCATAATTTCTTGAATTTGTCAATAAAGTAACAACACTAGACACGAATTTCAAACATAGAAAATAATTTCGAATACGGTTACCGTTCCGCGAAAGTAAACTTAAAAACAGTAAATATAACTCAGCAGTAGTTACAATTCCCTCTTTATTCCAATACAATCCAATACTGGTCTATTTCACTGCATCGTTATGTTTTCGTTATCTGGAGACGCGTTGGTTGTAAGCAATGCAGTTCCGTGGATAGCGGTCCTTATTCAGTAGGATCTGCATCAATCAATACCATATCAATCCGAACCTACTCATCTCTATACTCTACTAGTGACTTCAGCACAGCACTGATAAAAAAGATAGGCTTGAACTAAAGTCGTCATCGTTCTTGAAAAAAAAATTAGTGGCAAGAGAATTTATTTTAGCGTAAAAGAAAATATTTTACCTGAAGAAAAACTCTCTTAACTCAAGAAAACTTGTTCTCTTGAAAAATTCGAAAATTTCTCTTGAATCCATTTTCATTCAACCAAAAAAAAAGTGCAAGTTACCTTCTTTTAAGATAATAAGAAAAATATGCTAGGAAGTACTTCATTCAAGAAACATGGCCATTTTTCCAATAGCTAAATACTCTTTTGATGAAAAATAATAACGACACGTAAAGACGATGACGATGGACGGTATCTATATACAATCAGTCGGCAGTCCGATCAGTCTCACGTCGCATTTCATAGGTCGCACATCATAGTGCGCACGGGTTTTGTTGATTGGAATATTCCACTTGGAATTTTGCATAATTTGCTTTTTAAACGCATATCGTAGACGCAGATCGTTATTAATATGCATTTGTCATTTTTTATGAACAAATTTTAGGATATATGGATTCTTCAAAGGAGTTTCTGAAAAAATGGAAATTAGAGCATTTATTTGCTATATTGGAAGGTAAGAGACATTCACTTAATGCACCTGTTTAGATAATGCATGCATGACTATAGATAGTATAAGAATATAGGTATCGATTTTTTTATGCAAATAATTACAAAAATTTTAGAATTTCAAGTCGTTGTATTAAAAAATTCAAAATGTGACCAAAGCTAATAATTTTAATAATTTATTTGCTTTACTTTTAATAATCGTGATGTAACATTTTTTTGTAATTTGTAGAGTGATGAACCACCCCAAAAAATACCAACTAGTGAAGAAGCAGAAATAACTACTATCGAGGAAAATAATATCACTTTACTTACTACAAACTAGGAAAACCTAAATTTATCAGAAAATAATATACCTCGTAATATGCCTGTATATGATGTATAGACTTCTCTTAGATCAAAATAAATTTTAGTTGAGTCAATGGTATTCGCTAATGGTTTAAGAAAAGCGTCTCTTTAATCAAGAAATGTCCCTTTTCAATCAAGAATTTTTGCATGAATCCAAGAGACTATTGTTCTTGTAGCAAGAACTTCTTTGCATATTAATTTTGGGTCAAGAGCGAAACACTTGGACAGATAGATTCATCTTAGTTTCTAAAAGTGTAATTTTTAAGGCTTTATGAAAAGATAGCTTCTAATGCTTTAAAGCAAAGAAACGTCGCTCTCATTCTATTGAAATGCGCCAATCTTTGGGTCAAAGTCATATCTATTTCGAGAGATCCTTTTTTCAGTGAGCCTATTCATAACAAACTAAGTCGTAACTAAGTAAGTAATAAGACAGTTTCTGAGTGTTTAACTGCAGCCCGTTTTAAAAAAACGACCAAGCAGAATAGGCGCCTTAATTACTATAAATTTGTGTTAACAATTTAAGCAGTCTGGGCGATGCAAAAATATAAAACACGTTAGATGCCGCTGCACAACAACGAAGACAAGTTTTAGGAGCAGCTTCGACATGGTTGATCATTATTACGCACACTAAAAGAAACTATCAGCGGTGCAAAATAATACGAACTTCCACTGGCCATAGCCTTTATAAACTTTGAGAAGACTTTAAACTCGATATATCCTAAGGCAATAATATAAGCCCTAGCGAAACAAGGTATTGACAAAAGCGGCCCAAACAAATTGCGCAGTACTAGCTGTTGCGCAACGAGATGTCACTGTATGGCCCTGTTTGATGCGTTGCGCAATTGTTTGAGATAAGTTTCAAGAATGTTTGAATTCTTTTATGCAACAGGACTGTTTGCGCAACGCGTTGTGTAATGTATGTGTGAGTTGTGATTCGTTGTGCAATATTTTAGTTGTTTAGGGACGTAGCTTTTTCTCGAACATTGCAATAACTTTAATAAAAGTTTGATCAAAATTTGCCAAGTGTATGGGTGGGATTTAAAAAGTTGTGCACCCGCAACGTTGGGCACGCTTTGTTAGCAATTTGTTTGATAATGTATGGGCCGCTTTATATAAAAAACTCTCGCCAATATATATACAAGGAAGCCAAAGCAAGAATAATGATAATATATAAACAACCCCAGAGTTCCCGCGAGTAGGGACCTGACAGGGAGACACATATCTCCAAAGCTGTTTACTGATAGAAATCTTAAGTCAACTTGACTGGACCAACAAAGGATTAAATATAGATGGAGAATATTTTAACAATCTAAGATTCAATGAGGACATAGTCCTAATCCAACTAGCATTTATAGTGGCAGATAAGTAACTGCTACTATCCAAGTGGGCGGTGACCATCGGCGGCTACGTCATATATTCGTAGCTGTTAAGTAACTGCGACCAAAATGGGGAAAGATTTGAGTAGCCGGGTAGTGTCTTGGGTAGTTTTTGCTACTAAAAGAGTTACTATGATGTGTTACTATAAAGTAGCCTACTGGTGAATGCGACTTATCCGTTACGACGCTGCCTAGTCGCGGCTTCGTGGCAGCCAAGTGTTAGCCACCGACATGTGGAACTTTCGTTAAACTGTTGAACTTTATTCGCAGCGACCTCTTCATGCAATTTCACATTTCATAAAAATAAATGTCATGATGGAAAATAATTATTGAAGCCATTATTATTTTTTCGGTATTTGTTATTTACCGTGCGATTTTAACGCCTTTTTTAGGTAAATTCCAGAACGCAATCAACTTTACTGAATAAAATAGTGGGTTTATATAACAAAATTTTCGAGCGCTTCTCAAAATATTTCAAATTATTATATTATTTGCAATAGAAACTCAGGTTTGTAATTAAAAAAATAATAATAATTTGCTTGAAACCGGGGTCAAATTTTAAAATATTAGTCCACTGTCAGAAATAACAAAATAACTAAGGAAAAAAGCTTTAATCTAGGTATATTTAGCTTAAAATCGCATAATGTTTGAGCCATTTGGCTGTTCGTCTAAAAATTCATGAAAAAAATATGGCCGTTTAATCCGAAAAATACTTTATAGTTCCATATGCTTCCACAAAGTACCGGGAACAATAACATATTAGGCCAACCCTACCCATTTGGACCTTTAAAATCTTCGGATTGATAAAGTGACAATTGTAGCTATCCAAAAGCGACTTTATAGACACAATAACTTTTTTGGAACTACATGGTCAACGATTCTTTGGAACCATAAAGTGATTTTTCCAAGAAAGTTCCCTGCTCCACCAAATTGCCACTTAATTGGAGCATTGCTACACCGATCGCGGTGGTGGTGACTATACATTCCATTGGTGCCACTATGACGTTCCGCCTTGTCCTTTGAAGTTATTTTTTACTTATTGTGCATTTTCTATTATTAGTGTTTCTATATTATTCAGAGTTACATTTTTTTTATATTGTTGTTGGTCCTCAAATTAGTTCTCCTCTGATATTCAGTTTCAGATGAACTAACACTACACTCATCTACAGAAACAGCTTCAAAAATGTCTCAATCACTACCTGATTTATAATGTTCATCAGTAGGATTATAGAAATATGTAGTTTTTGTTTTTGATGTTGATGCATCGGCTCGCAGTGATTCCTTTTGTTTAATTTTTCGGTAGAAAGTACTAGAATATCTAAATTTCTTTTTATTCGCCTTAGGGATTTTACAAAATTTTAATAAAGCTTAAAAGCAAGTAAAAGAAAACACTAAAACAGAGCAGCACACGATGCAATCTGAGATAATTACATTTATTAGGGTATATTAAGTTACGGTCACTATAAAGTAGCCGGTTTTGACCCCCGTGACTTTTTAGTGGCAATGGATGAGCGACGGGTACTTTATAGTAACCTAGGACGGTAGCAGTAACCATTTTGCTACTTTCAATGCTACTGTAAATTAGAAGTAACTAGGTGTCGTGGCCGCGACTACCCCGTAACTTAAATTGTTACTATAAAGTAACCAAAAAAACTGTTATGGAGGCATTATGGTAGCATTTGTTGGTAACCCCTACTTTGAAAAGTTACTATAAAGTTTTTGGTCTTTTATGGTGTCATATTCGAAGATTCGGGTAGTTCCAGCCACTTCTTTAAATTACATGTTTGCGACTTGCAATCGGGGTGTTTATTTTCCACTTTTATGGTAGGTGGGGACTAACCGGTCACTCTCGAAATATACTTCAAAGTGACTATTCCTTATAGAGTAACATTTTAAGTGGCAGAGTGGGCCTAGGAACTATACTTTAGGGGCAGTGATGTTTTAAAAAGGACTGGGAACAATATTTGCTAGTTGGGAATTGCCAATAGTCCTGAAGAAATTAACGTACTAAATACAGCCAGCAATAAAGTAGGTCTCAAAATGAATTTAGCAAATACTACAGTACAACAAACTGGTAGACAGAAAAGATATTGTAGTAAATAACGCAACACTGGAAATAATAGAAAAATATATATATTTTGGGCAAATATATAATACGCAGCTCGGGATTTCTACTACCAAAAATTAACAGAAGAATTAAGTTAGCATGGAGTACTTGTGGAAGAAACTCAATCATATTCAAATCTAGAATGCCACTTTATCTAAAGAAGAGAACATTTGACCAATGTGTACTACCAGTCATGACCTATGCATGCGAAACCTGGACACTTAAAGCGAACATTATAAGGAAACTGCAGGTAGCTCACCGCTCAATAGAACGAAATATGCTGGAAATAACCCAGAAAAATCGTAAAAGAATTGAGTGGATACGACAAAAGACCCAGGTAATAGATGTCATCCACAGAATCAAATCCCTCAAGTGGTAACGGGAAAGACACCTGGCAAGAAGGACAGACAACAGATTGACCACAAAAATTGCAGCATGGTACCCAAGAGGAATCAAGAGACCTAGAGGAAGACCAAACTTGAGATGGGACAATGATATTAGGATAGCAGGGATAACTTGGGCCCGCATAGCCAACAATAGACAACAATGGACCCAATTACAAAGACAGTATATAAATATGTGAGGGAGGCTGCACCATAATTGGAAATGGTTGAATGAACTGAAAATGATGATAATGATGATACCTCTCTGAAATATAAAAACAAAAAGATAAGGGTTGTATCATCAAATGTCCTAGAACACCACCAGGTTTACTTAATTCTCTAGGTATTCTTAGTTATTACTTGGAGTAAAATAATTAGTAGTGGGAACTATCGAATGAATACTATCGAAACATTCGATAGTTGCAATTCATTCGAATAATTCGATAGCTAGTAAGAAAACATTCGTCGAAAACTATTCGAATAAAAATTATCGAATAGATGCGTCATCTGCCTTGAAATATTGTATTCTAGTAATTTGGCAGCAAAAACCATTCATTTATAAAATTCATTCATTTATAAAATTAATTTATTCGTCAGGATAGATTTTAATAAAGTATAAACTGGATTTTAGTTGTCGTCCGGCGACG
Source organism: Sitophilus oryzae (assembly GCF_002938485.1). Taxonomy (NCBI): domain Eukaryota; kingdom Metazoa; phylum Arthropoda; class Insecta; order Coleoptera; family Curculionidae; genus Sitophilus; species Sitophilus oryzae. The sequence continues at coordinate 52,807 of NW_022146334.1, read as the reverse complement.
TAGGTTTCTTTCCTAGAAAACTGACGGCGGTCGGTGGCAATGCTATGAAAGAAGCCGGCATCTTTGATTTTTTGCGGAGTCAAATAAAGATAAGGACACATTATATTTTTTTATTGAGGTGCTAGTATTTACACAGAAAATACATTATGAAGAGCGCTGTTGCCATATATTCGTATTAGTTGGTATTAGCAAAGAATATTATTCTTTAGCATTAGTTAGTTAGGGATAGTATGTCTATATGTTTTGCAATTTTTATTAATATTCTGTTATTACACTGCAATACTTTTTATTTTGGATGTAGGAAAATGACTTTTAATATTTTTAAGCAAAGACTGGTTTAATAAATAATAATATCAGTAATAATTTGTTATACCTATTAACAACAAAATTTAAAATCATTTAATAATATAAATTTTTTTTTTAAGTAGTAGCAAAATATAAACAACAAATAGAAGTCAAAAGTATTTATATTAGATCCAATTTAAAAATAATATAGTTTCTAAATGGCAACGTTGGTTTATTAAATAATAATAATTTTGTTATATTAACAACAAATTTTAAAATCATGAAATATAAACATTTATTAATTTTCTAAGCATGTGTAATGGAAGGAAAATATAAATAAAAAATTAGAAATCAAAATTATTTATATTACTTTTTATTACTATTTAAAAATAATATTTACTTTTACTGGCATTTACTTTAAAAAATAAATGAAATATTTCTTCGCAAAGAACTACATGTAAGAGAATTAGCATAAACAAAATACAAACATTGTTAACATTTTTTTTTAAATTGGCACGTGTAAAACTTTCAATTTAATTTTCTCACCCCAAAATTTGAGTTTGATAACCCCATTTACTTAACCACATTACTTAAATATGATGATTAAGTTCAACTAATTCATATTATTAAAACATCTAAAATACAAATATGTATTTTTAAAATTAATTGTAAGTTCATCTCATCTCTCTTAAAAATTGCTACTTCTCAAAATTTCCCATTAAAAAATGTAATCTAATCTAACCATAATATACATACAAAATTAAATAATTGAAAGATCGGGCTACGGAAAATCAAACAAATTTTCGGAAAAATTTTGACCACTTCGCACACAATCGTCAATTAAAAAAAACTACTATTTTAGTATTTTAAATATTTTAATAAATGCAAAAATAGCATAGTATTTACAAGGCGAAGTTATAAAAATTTGGAAGAATTAATAATGCACTGACGCACACAAAAATCAAACGAATACTAAATTTCATTTATCAAAAGCATTCGATAGTCGTGGCTCGTGGCGCAACGATAACCATTTAGTCGCACGGCGAGGTTGTCACATATGCTTAATATGCCAAATGAATGAATGATTTTATTCGAACTATTCGATAGTTGAAATCATTCATTCACTCAACTATTCGATAGTCTAATTCATTCGATAGTTCTAATGCTAAAAAAATAATATAAATTAAAACAAGTAAACGAATAATCTTTCCCTAAAATTATTAAAAGCAAAAATAGTTATTTTAATTCCCCAGGCTAAACGGAATAAATTAAAACCAAGCTATTCCTATTTTGATTTTATTCAAAAGTGAAAGAATTAGTAATAAAGAAACTCGTTTCGAAAGACGATGCTTTAGTTTTTTTTATAGGATTTCTTTACCTTTGAAACATTCTTTTGACGGTTATAATTTTTCAGGCGGCCTTTTAGACTACTAAAATTATTTTCAGCCGGAAATTTTACTTTAAACTAGGTCAGTACTGAAAAGCGGAGCTGTTTTTTTAACGAATATTTTCAACTTAGTTTTTATTAGTTTCACATTTATCAAGTTTATAACGACCTAATTGAAGTTTGGTGTGCTTTATATCGCATTTCTTCGTCCTTTTTATGACGTGCTGACATTTAGAATAAATTATTTAAAGTTTCTTTTTAATTTCCTTGAAAGAAGATTAAATATCTTTGTTTTTTTTCTATAAATGGATATCCAGCAGGCCGTTTTAAATTGAGTTCACATTAAGCGTATCTACCGGGTGTTTCTCAAAAGTGGCTCACCCCTATAACTTTTTTATTTTTTCAAATAATAAAAAAGAGATTTGTTGTATTAAGATATGACATAAAAAAGGATTGATTGACGTATCAATTGTTTTTGGGACACTTCCTGTTTCACCGGAAATTACTACAACTTTAGATTTTTGAATGACACCCTCTGTATTTTTTTACGCTCTGAATAGAATGACATATCATATGTCAACTTTTGACATTTTCACTTAAAATAATTTTTTGTTTTAAATTTCAATCTAGGCTGTTTTTCAACATCAGGCATCATGGCTGTGCTTAAAAACAAGAATTTTTATTCTAGGAGCTTTGAAAATATAGTCGGATCGTTAAATGTTTTTCGTGTCTTGTCCTCACCGGGTAAAAAGATGCCCAAATCGTATTTTTTAATCATATCCCAATTTTTTCAGATAGAACAATAAAAAAAAATAAACAATAATAAAAATAGGAACAATAAAACAAGTAAACAATATGCAAAATGTCAAAAGTTGACATTTTCGCATATGAGTTTTAAAAATTTTTTCAAATGGGAACAAGGTACCTCATTTAGCATATTTGAAAAAGCATTTTTTTGCAAATAATTTGCTACCACACATTGGTATTAGTCAAATTGGGTTGTCTCCCATAAACCGCATGTTAACAATTTCAATAAACCATATGCGAAAATGTCAAAGTTGACAGATGATATATGTTGATATTCTACGAGTGTCATTTTCGCATCGAGTAAAGTAGAAATATACCGAAGGTGTCATTTAAAAAATCAAAAGTTGTAGTAATTTTCGGTGTAATAGAAGCGACCAAACACAATTGAATTCGTCAATAGATCCTAATTTCATGTCATATATATACTAGAATAACATAATATCTCGTTTTTTTTATTTAAAAAATAAAAAGTTATAGGGGTGAGCCATTTTTGAGACGCACCCGGTATAAACTTTGAAAAATTTTACCAATATAAAAATAAATTACAACCTTAAAGCCAACTGGCAGTAAGGCTACAATATAAAGAAGAGTACGGGTCAAGTAATCAATGTCTAGGGCTATACCGCCGTACTATTATCGATTTTCGTTTCATAGCCGTCTATGACACCGTTTTTTTTTCGATCGTATAATACTTTAATTATCAGTCCAGATATATTCAATCATATGCAAAGAAGCCATAATCACAAACCTATTTAACACAGCAAAGCAACATCGAAATTCCGAAGAATCTTTGTCACAGAAAATCACGAATATAAAAATAAATAACGACTACAAAATGGGCATTTCATAGATTCTATTGAAGTAACTTTCAAAGAAAATTTAAAACCAGAAAAACAAAAAAAAAAAATGTACGCAGATTACATTATGATCGAAAAAACGCAGCATCAGCGATGACTGTCAAATGATAACATGACTACATGGGGGCATATCTGGCTATGCCCCCCCTTCCTTGAGTCTCACACAGTCTATAACCCATCATACCTCTGTTGTAGAGGGGACAGGGTATTTCCCATCCTCCTCTGACAACAGTTCTTCCTCCGAGGGTACATACCCTTCCACGGTTGGAGTTTGGCCCTCCGTGCCGCCATTCACAGTCGAGGAGCTTGCCTCCGGCTGAGGAACCCGTGAGGTGGAGGCTAGAGGATCTGTCTCTATTTTCCCCACCTCTTTAACTTGGTCTCTCCTTAGACCTGATACCGGTGTTGTCCCGTATCTATTATAGAGGATATGTCCTTCTTTCTGTATTGCCTCGTTGGATTTGAGGTCAATTCCTATTGTGAGGACCTGACCATGACCCTCCTCCCTCGAGTTGATGACTCGCCAACTCGATGTCCTTACATTGAAGTTCTGACCCTGGATAAGGCTCAGCAGGTAGGTGGTGTCTTTCTCCTTGCTCCTCGGCAGAAAGACCGCGATGGCCGCCCCTTTAGGGATGTTTTCTTCCTTCACTGCAACCAGTTCCGGCCCTTGCCAATTTTTAAGCTTAGGTGCGATTTCCACCAACCAATTCGCCGATTCGTAAGATACACAATCTATGAGGATCATGCCCACCCGAAAGTGTAACCCCGCAAAACGCAGCTGACCCACATTTTGTTGATCGTTGTGTTGCAATCCGATCGCCATTACTTCGTCCAGTATAGCCTCTTCTGTATATGCTGTATATGCCCTGTATATTTATGCTGAAACTAAAATTGTATCGTTTTATAGATTTTTATCAATGCTGTTTCTAACTCTCTTTCTCGATCACCTCTAATCACACACGTGTCAAGCATTGTGTTACAGACATCAATCCTGTCTGTTCATTACTGTCATTATAATTCTGTCTACGCCGAAACAGGCGCTTATCTATCCTTCCTATGCGCCTGTTCTTGTATCGTCCTGCGGCCCAGGATTCCGCCCAGGTTGCCACCTCGCCAGAAACTTCTTTCAGTCGGCGTGTTCATATTTCCCCGCCACGCGCTCTCACCAGTCGATAGCAGGATATCGCTCTGGCAGGACAAACACCCGTGAAAATAAACAGAAACTCGCGAAATATTCAAAGTTGTTAGTGATTATGTTTGACTGTTATTGTTAAGTTATTTTTAATAAAACTGTTGTTATGTAGTCAAACGATTTTTATGAGGAGATTTTGATTAAAATTAATAGGCAATTCTTTACTTTTATACTTTTTTTCTAAATTTGTACTTAAAGTTATAAATGCAATTTTTATTATTTTTTAACAGGTGAAAACAGTAATGTTTTAAATAATCAGATAAATATATTAAAAATGTGCCATTTTTGATGAATTTAAATCAATGCTCTTTTTTAGTGATTTTTAAAATTAATTTGATGATTCTGTATTGATGTACTAAAAGGTCACTTCGTATTGTGTTTTGTGTTATATGTATGAAACTTTCTTGTTAAATTCCATATTTAACAAAAAATTCTAATTTTTTCGTTTGGTTGCACTTCTGCTTTTAAGGGTTCTTTTCTATAAAACATATTCTAAATTATATTTGCTATATTAATTTATTTTAAATAACTACTTTTGTAATAATACTATTTATTATCATAATATTATTAAACCGGTTTATACCGGGTGCGTCTCAAAAGTGGCTCACCCCTATAACTTTTTTATTTTTTTAGATAAAAAAAACGAGATTTAGTATGTTAGTATATGACATAAATTAGGATTGATTGACGTATTCAATTGTTTTCGGTCACTTCCTGTTTCACCGGCAGTGACTACAACTTTTGATTTTTAAATGACACCCTCGGCATTTTTTTACTTTATTCGATAGAAAATGGCACTCTAAATAGAATAACGTATCACATGTCAATTTTTGACATTTGTGCCTATGGTTTATTTGAAATTATAACATGCGGTTCATAACGAAAATTTGACTCAAATACCAATCAAATTATTCGTAAAAAAATTCTCTTTTCAAATATACTAATAAGCCACCCTCGTTCCATTTGAAAAAATTGAAATATGATTAAAAATACGATTTGGGCATCTTTTAAACGGCATACAAATATATAAAATGACAAAACACTAAAAACATTAGACTATCAAATCTATTTTTCCAAGGCTCATTGGTTAAAAATTACTGTGTTTAACATAGCCATGGCACTCTAGATTGAAATTTAAAATACGATTTTTTATTAAGCGGAAATGTCAAAAGTTGACATATGATATGTCATTCTATTCAGAATATCATTTTCTATTGAATATAGTTAAAAAAAACCGAGGGTGCCATTTAAAAATCAAAAGTTGTAGTCATTTCCGGTGAAACAGGAAGTGACCAAAAACCATTGAATACGTCAATCAATCCTAATTTATGTCATATACTAATATACCAAATGTTAAAAAGTTATGGGGGTGAACCACTTTTGAAATCCACTCGGTATACAGGATGGTGCAACCAAAATGTTGTGAGCGATTGCAAATAAATAATTACGAACTTCTCGCGCTCTAAAAAACTTTTTTAACTACGATTTATCGTGAGGGTGAAGCTAAAAATCATTATTGAACAGAAAATTAATGTATTAAGTTTTTGATTATATCAAATTATTGAAATTATTGATTAAATCGTAAAGTTTGATAAAGCACTACCATAATTTTTGTCATAACATACAGGATGCTCCATTTTAAATGGTGGGGAAAAATATAACATCTAGTTTTGACGTATCCTGTATATATTATGCATTTTCTAACACGGGCGCGCGTTTCCACAACCATGATTTTAAACATTATAAGTAGATGATTATTATTAGATGACTATTGTTCATAAATAATTCGTTCTCGATCTCAATCCTGTCTGTTCATTACTGTCATTAGTATTGTCTACACTGTAACAGACGCTTACCTATCCTTCCTGTGCGTCTGTTCTTGTATCGTCCTGCGGCCCAGGATTTCGCTCAGGTTCCCACCAGAAACTTTCAGTCGGCGTGTTCATTTCCCGCCACGCGCTCTCACCACCAGTCGATAGCAGGATATCGCGCTGGCAGGACAAACACCTGTAGAAAATAAACAGAAAACGCGCAAAACATTACCTAAAGTTTCTTAAAGTTGTTAGTGATTATTCTTGACTGTTTTTGTTGATTATTTTAATAAAACTATAGTTACATACATGTAGTCAAGAGACGGTATTATATTTTTATGAAGAGTTTTTGATTAAAATTGTAAGTAAATTTTTATTATTAAACTTTTATTTTAATATGTTTTTTTTAATTTTTATTTTCAAATTATAAACAAAATTTATTTGTTTTTTTAATGGGTAAAAAAATAATGTTTTTAATAGTTGTAGTTAAAAATATTAAAAATCTGCTGTTTTAGATTATATTTTTGTTGCATTTAAATCCATACTCTTTTTTTAGATTTTTTGATCTCTTATATTTAATTATTTTAATGACACGATGTACGGATGTATCAAAAGTTTTTTATTTTTACAAAACCTTTTTTATTTTTTCAGATAAAACAACAAGATTTGTTATGTTAGTATATGACATAAATTAGGATTGATTGACATATTCAATTGTTTTCAGTCGCTTCCGGTTTCACCGGAAATTTGATTTTTTAGTAGCTCCCTCGGCATTTTTTTACTTTATTCGATAGAAAATGACGCTCTGAATAGAATGACATATCGTATGTCAACTTTTGACATTTTTGCATATGATTTATTTGAAATTGTAACATGCAATTTGACTCGAAATACTAAGTGTGTGGTATTAAATTATTCGTAAAAAATGCTTTTTCCAAATATGCTAATGAGCCACCATCGTTCCATTTGAAAAAATTGAGATATGATTAAAAATACGATTTGGGCATTTTATAACCGGCCAGGATAAGACACGAAAAATATTAGAAGATCAAATAGATTTTTCCAAGGCTCCTTGATTAAAAGTTACTGTTTTTAACACAGCCATGGCACGCTAGATTGAAATTTAAAATACAATTTGTTTTTGAGCGAATATGTCAAAAGTTGACATATGATATGTCATTCGATTCAGAGTTTCATTTTCTATCTGAATCTGGCAAATTTTCGTTATGAACCGCAGGTTACAATGTCAAATAAACCACATGCGAAAATGTCAAAAGTTGACATATGATATGTCATTCTATTCAGAGTCTCATTTCCTATCGAATAAAGTAAAAAAATACCGAGGGTGCAATTTAAAAATCAAAAGTTGTAGTCATTTCCGGTGAAACCAGAAGTGACCGAAAACAATTGAATATGTCAATCCATCAAGATTTATGTCATTATTAATGTTTTTATATCTGAAAAAATAAAAAGTTATAGGGGTGAGCCACTTTTGAGACGCACCCGGTATACAATATGCAGGGTGGTAGGTACAAATTGTATTCCGGGAACTTCGGCAGCATATTCTGCAGATAAAAATAAGTAAAAAAGTACGTATAGATGTATGTCCTAAAATGCTTAGTTTCGGAGTTACAGGGTATGTTTCATTTTTATTTCGATTTTTTCCAAATAATTTCTGAATTAACAATTAACATCAATATTTGGCTGAAAATTGATGGCTGGGAGGTTTTTGACATGAGAAATTTGATTTTGATGTCAGTATGGCTCTTATTTGTAGGGGGCGCCACCTACATGGGTTTTAATTGTTTTGAAGAGTAATAACTTTTCGTCCGTACCTGTATAAAATTACTGAGTGAAACATTTGACATTTCCGTGATTTTTGACCTAAAAAATGTCTCTTGGTAAAAATCATCCGTTTGCAAGATATTTAGAATGGAAATAGTCAATACATGTCATGATTCAAAATCACTAAATCACCACAATACACCAAAATACTTTTACTTTTACACTGGGCGAGCGTTTAGCCAATCATGTCAGCATCATCAGCAGATGATGATAACTCCAAATATTGATATTACTTCATAAATTATTTGGAAGAACATATCGAAATATAAATGAAACTTCAACATCCTGTATCTCCGAAACTAAGCATTTTAGGACATACATTCATACGAACTTTTTTACTTATTTTTATCTACAGAATATGCTGTCGAAGTTTCCGGAATACGGACCACCCTGTATATACATATAAAAACATTTATAATAATAGTTTAATTATTTTTGTATACAAATCTAATATTTTATTAAAATAATATTATTCATATCATTATTTTAAAAATTAAATTATAAATATATTTTAAATATTCTTCTATAGCTGTCCTTCATTTGTCCGGAATTTCCAAAAACTTGTATGGAAACCCTTATAAGAAGGCAGTTTTTGATAAGTACATGGCTAGCTGTCTTAGATGTAAATGAGACTAAGACGGTACGGCAACGGGAGAACGGGACTGAGACGTAACTGACATGTGTGAATAGACCTTTAAATTAATGCAGGCAAACCCTGTATTGCGAAACGAAAGAACTTAAACTGACGATCCAATTAGCAAAGACAATTCTAAACATCTCTCTCGCTATTACGTAGTTTTACGAGTTCAAAGGCGGAACACATCAAAAAAACATTAAAAAACTATTTTACTTTCACCAAAATTGCCGGTTCTCTTGTAATAAATCGTGTTTGCGAAGTCGTAAATTACCCTTTACTCGAGGAGAACATTATTTTTAGATAACTATACATTGAGGCAGGTACATTTTGTAGTTATATATACAGGGTGTTCCAAAATAGCGCCATCCCATATGAAGGGTGAGGGGAAAACAAAACGATGTTCATTTTATAGGGATTTTTAAGTAATCAACTTAATCTGTTGAGAATACTAAAAAGTCTCAAACACGTGCTATATTGTAGTTGAATATAACAAAACAAACCATGTCGAAATAATAACGCATATAGACAGTACTACAGCAAATGCAAGACCAAGTCCAAGACTCGCTTGGTCTTGGACTTGATCTTGCAACTAAAGGCACTTTCTACATAGAATATCTTGAAATAAATAGCATACTAAATATTATTATTAGTATCTTAAGTAATTTAATGAAGCAAGTGAAAATTTATAAGTGCAGATATTTTCAAGGCTGGTAGATCTCGATAAAAAACATATTTTCTCTTTGCCGTTTTTCCCCAATAAATCCAAAATAACAATCCAATAATTTACATTGAAAATTTAAAAAAAAAAATTCTCGCTTAAATTTTGAGAACCACTGGATCTTTTGTGGGTCTTCTTTCTTGTAAATTTAATCTACTGCCTATGTTGCCATATTATAAAGATATGGTTTTCAACTTAAAATTAAAAATATTCCAAAAAATTTTTCAAAAATTTCCAAATTTTTGGGGGTGAAATATATTGGCCTTACAAATATTTGCACTTATTAAAGACTCACCCTGTATATACAAGGTGTCCCAAAATAGCGCCATCTTATATGAAGGGTAAGGGGAATAAACAACGATGTCCATTTTATAGGAACTTTTAAGTAAACAACTTATAATCTGTTGGGAATACTAAGTCTTAAATACATGCCAAATTATAATTGAATATAAGTGAATATAACAAACTATGTTCAAATAATGACGCATACAGTAACTGACCAAATGCATGACTAAAGTCTATACTCGCTTGGTTTGGTTTGGTTTGGTTTGGTTGCGATCTCTTTTGCACTTTTTTAATGAATTTTATTTAGTAAAGGCATTTTCTACAGCACAATAAATAGAATTTTAATTAATTTAATGCAAATGAAACTTTTCGAAGAAAGAAACAATTATTTTTGACTGATAAAAATTTTTATTTTTTAATATACAGGGTGGTCAGAACTGTAATCGGAAAACTTCGGCAATACATCAGCAGATGAAAATAAGTAAAAACGTTCGTATAAATGTCTTCAAATGCTTTATTTCGGAAATACAGGGTGTAGAAGGTTTATTTTTATTTCGATTTTTTCCAAATAATTTATGAACTAATGTCGATATTTCGATGAAAGTTCATGTCTAGGTATTTCTTGACATGATAAATTCGATTTCGATGTTAGTATGACGCCCCTACTTGTAAGGGCGCCATCTACATGTAGTGTGAATGTAGGATATATACAGGGCGTTTAAAAAAAAACATGTGCCATCTCTCGTGGGGCGATTCCTCACGTAAAAATAAGAGTCATTTTTCATATCAACATAAGTCAGTAGCTACGAAACAAATCAGAATCGGACCTATTTGTCTAAGAGCTAGCAACGTTTTCGAGAAAGTATTTTAAGACGTTTTCTTTGATATATCTTTTACTATGCTTTCTGGAACAGCATGCGGCCCGTCTGGCTGACGATAACCGTTGCGTTTACTACTGCGCATCGGAAGAAGATCCTATATTTTTTATTAATTTAGTCCTATAAATTCTAGTATTGAATATAAATCGAACATGTCACCATAGCGCAGCGCGTAGAGTTTCCGACCACGAACCGAAGATTCAGAGTTCAAATCCGGGTCAGGTCAAAGACTTTTTTATTTTATTTTCGTTTATATTCTGATAGTAAAGTATTAAATAATTCTGGTAATTAAAAAAAAACAAATATTCAATACTTTACTATCAGAATATACTAATAAAAATATAGGATCTTCTTTCAGTGCGCAGTAGGGAACGCAACGTTTACCGGCAGCCAGACGGGCCGCATGCTGTTCAGACGGAGAGCATAGTAAAAGATGAATCAAAGAGCCAGACGTCTTAAAATACTTGTTTTTCCGACGTTGCTAGCTCTCGTACTATATGTTGATATGAAAAATAAATCTTATTTTTAGGTGAGGAATAATAATATATTATATTAATAATATATTAATATAATTAATAATTCATCATATATAGAGGATGATTCCAAAATAATTTTGAACCAAACCCACTAATTTTTTACTTCTAATATCATACATTGCCTATACCAGAAATCTACATATGGTTGTCATTAAAATACTTTACTTAAGAATTAACTAGATTTTAATAATTAATTAATTAAAATCATTGCTGTTACGCCACTGATACATAAAAAAATAATTATCCCGCATTAATTGTTACGTGAAAAAGCGCGAAAACAAGCAGTTTAACGTATTTTAATTCTTGTTATTATAAACCAGCGCTTTAAATTAAACAATAGCTAAAATTAGAAAGAGCACCATAAAAAAAAGTTATTTTCAGCTTGAAGCCTGGAAAGGCTCCTTTCACTTTATTCTCATATATAAATTTGAGAGATTTACTTTACAACAAACGACTAGCAAACGACAAATATTTTTTTTAATTTATCTTCTATAGGTAGATATATTTCAGTAACATTATAGTATGATCAATTCATAGCGTCTCCATCCTTTTTCTATGCTAAAATCTCAATTTAGATATACAGGGTGATCCCGGAAACTGTATTCCGCAAACTTCGGCAGCATATTCTTCAGATAAAAATAACTAAAAAAGTGTAATAATTGTATGTCCGAAAATGCTTAGTTTCGGAGATACAGGGTGTATAAGTTTTATTTTTATTTCCAAATAATTTGTGAGGTAGCGTCAATATTTGGATGAAAATTGGTATCTGGGAGTTTTTTGACATGAGAAATTTGATTTTGATGTCAATATGGCTCCTATTTCTAGGGGGTGGCACCTACATGTGTTTTAACTGTTTTCAAAAGTAATAACTTTTCGCCCATACCTACATGTATAAAACTACTGAGAAAAAATACACATTTCCGTGATTTTTTACGTAAAAAATGTCTCTTGGTAAAAATGGTTACGAGCAACCGTTCTCGAGATATTTAAAATGGAAATAGTCGATACATGTCATTATTGACAAAAAATAAATATGTTCAGTAGATAGTTATTTGACTGAAATGATAAATTTGGGAACTTTTTATTTATTTTATATTAATCATAAATTTTTCTTCAAAAAAATGATGATAAAACAGTTTCTGTTGAACTTTTGGCACAAAAACATTTCAAGTTTATGATTTAGGGCTAATAACTATTTAATCAACATGTTTAATTTATGTCAATGATGACAGGTATTGATAATTTCGATTCAAAATATCTCGAGAACCATTATTTGTAGCGATGTACGATTTTTTAAAAAACGTCGTAAATGTATATTTTTTTTACTCAGCAGTTTTATACATATTTGAACGAAAAGTTATTAATTTTCAAACCAGTTAAAAATATGTAGGTGGCGCCCTCTACAAGTAGGAGTCATATGGACTTCAAAATCAAATTTCTCATGTCAAAAAATTCCCAGACACTAATTTTCATTAAAATACTGACGTAATTTCAGAAATTATTTGGAAAAAAATGAAATAAAAATGAAACTTCTACATCCTGTATCTCAGAAACTAAGCATTTTAGGGTATACATTTTTTATACGAACTTTTTTACTTATTTTTATCTGCAGAACATGCTATATATTTGTTATATATATAATAACTAGAGTTATTTGTATTCTTATCTATATAAAATTAAACATGGTGAAAAAATAAGGTGATAAGACTAACCATTTGTTTAGCCCTATCTTAACACCCTCTCCTAGTGTATCAATTTCATTTTAATTGAATATTTTGGGAAACGTTAAAGGAATTGGTTTAGAAAACTATTTTTTTACCTTCGAATCGGAATGCTAAAATGAATTAAATTTGTTTTTTAATTTCATGTTTTAAAGCTAGTTTATAAACATTATTTGTTGTCACTTTTATTTTATTTTATTTTAAACAGTTAAATTATCAGTGTTTTGATAATTAAATTTTCAAAATAATATGCGACATAAAATTTTGCCGATTGAGTGCCGGCAAATCGCACAATTATTTAATCTGAAATTTGGAAGCAAATTGTATAAACAAAGTCGTTGCACTGATGGCAACGTTAAGCGCCATTTATTATTATTTTCGCTGGTCTGTCGAGCTCATCCTAATTTACCTGTCAATATCATAATTTACTCAAACGTTCTGATTTATATTTATTATGTTATTGGTTGGTTTTTGGTATGCGTTATCTGATTTTTTAAATTTAAATTTATTAAAGTATAATATACGATAAAAAGATATAATACGTATAATAATATATACCGGGTGCGTCTTACAAGTGGCTCACCCCTACAACTTTTTTATTTTTTATTTCAAAATTATCATCGATTGTATCTGTTTATTATGCACTTTTTGAGTCGCAGATATTCCTTTCTATTCTAGGGTACGTGTTGTGCGACTCATTTTGACCGCATTTTCATGCTCCAAAAGAGAGCTATTCGATATTCACTAGGACTAAACAGCAAAACTCACTGCTAGGACTTTTTTAAAAAATTTAAAATATTAACTCTTCCTTCTTGATTTATATTTGAATCCGTTTGCCTAATACGTAAGCATGTATCAGCTTCTCAAGAAAGGCCATCTCACACTTATCGACTCAGGAACGCTGAGCAAGATCTTTATCTACCTACCCCACGCTCAGAGTTAGTTAAAAGTTCAATATTATAGGAAAAAAATGCACAATCACCTGCCATTTGAAATCAAATCCATAACATCATTTTCTTCATTTCGCGAAGCATTGAAATCTTATTTACTAGACAAGGCTTTCTACGCCGTAAATGACTTATATTTTAATAATCGAATTTGATCTTGTAAACACTGGTCTAAAATTTGCTATTACTATATTTACTATAAACTTACTAAATATTTTTGCATCTTAATTTTATTTTTTTATTCTTTGACATTTTAAACATTTATAAATGTTCATTTTAAACAATAAGAGTGACAATGTAATTTGTATACTTGTTTTGTATTCTCTTTTGTTTGTTTACTTTACCTTTGTCTACAAATTGTAAAATTTTTTCCCCAAGTCATTCCCCAGCCGTCTTTAACTAGGGTTGCCAACTTTCAAAATAAAAAAAAGGACGAGAGGGTAAAAAAGAGGCACAGGCGAAACATTTTTTGAAACCTCGCCAATAAATGTCTAGAATTTAATATTCTAGATTATCTAATTAATAATTATCTTTCTTAATTCCTTAAAAATATTGATACTCAAAATTTGTTAAAAAAAGCAAACCGTTTTCAACAATTTTTTTTCTTCAAAATATTAGTTAACATCAGTCAGTAAACATAAAATAGCTCGTAAAATAGTTAAACATGTTTATCGCTTCCACAAATATTTCTTGTAGGTACATAAATATTTCTTCATTTCCTTTTCTAATACAAACGAGCGAGAGTAGCGAAAGACACAGATTAACAATTTTTAAAGCATTGTGGCGATAGACGAACCTTTTTAAGATTTTGAGTTTGGTATGTAAAAAAGAGGACTTTTTCAATACGTGAGAAAAAAGAGGACAGTGAGATCAAAAATAGGAAAGTCCTCTGGAACCCCTTTAACGCCGTTTATTTTCGATCATACGGTATATGAAAATGCGAAACTCAATATAAAATACAGTATCTGTCTGTTTTACTGCCTGCCCTTACACAATTGTAATGGTAATAATTAATATTTTTACAAATTTGTATCTGTACTAAAAAGTTTTATTTCTGCATAACTCAAATTACACTGAATAGAATTGCAAAAATGACATAAATTGGGTATGGAATTTTCCTGATTTTGTTATGTATGTTACATATTATGTAAAAATGTATAATAAATACAACAAATGTAACAAGCTGGAAATTTGTTACATTTACCCCATATTCGATGACCACCCACGAGGTTTCATAAAAGCCGGCGCCCCTGCTTCTAAGGATTATTAAAAATATCACTTTTAACTAGAAAAAAAGCATGTTCTCTTATGATCCACCCTATACGTACTGGGTGAATCAATAACTACATAATGTAACAGATATTCATGGTAATACGTCAATAAATCCTAACATACCAAATTTCGTAAGATAGCTCATGGTATAAATTATATTGAATAAAAAGTATCTGAGTACTCTGAAAAGCAAATTTATTAGGTTCAAAAATAGATAAGGAAATAAGAGTATATAATAATAGTTCTCATATATAGCGTAATAAGAGTATATTATTATGTTGCTTATCTAGAAGTATAGAATACAACTTCTCTGATAAAGAAAAGAAGCTTTCAATCAGTTGATATGAACAGCCATGACATACAACTGTGAAGCTTCAACAAAGGAAACTCCAGCTTTTATTAGTCCTTTATCTTTCACAAAGCTTGAAAGCTGCTGAAGCTGGAAACTTACTGCTAAAAGTTACTTGAAGCGACATGTGGAATAACAATGGATAGCCAGGGAGAGGCAAGTAACAGTCCCAAAAACTGCAATAGGTCACCTCCTAGCGAGATAAAATGATCAAAGTTGGAAATACCAAGTTGAAATAGTAGTACCCGATAGATGTAACCACCAAGAAGATAATTTAATCAAAGATGGGACTAAAATCAGGAGTACAATCAGGAGTAGTTAATTAGAGTAGTTTCTAAAATTTCCAAATTTTTGGAAGTACTAAGATGTGCGGCTTGTATGAAAATAAATCTCTGAATCAAGGATGACTAGACCGTTCACTAGAAGAATAGACAGGGGAACAGGCATAGCAAGGCCTTCGTCCATGGATCTAATGTAAAACCACAAACGAACCAGAAACTGCAAATCCTCAGCAGGCAAGACTCTTGACAAGAAATTTAGTTGTCAAGTGCCACCTGAACAGCTCAACCTGTACCAATAAAACCTTTGCTGCAGACTCTTCGGTAAAGATCTTGAAATAGCAGAGCATATCATATGCTACTGTGAGGCTCTGA
This sequence comes from Sitophilus oryzae, assembly GCF_002938485.1. Taxonomy (NCBI): domain Eukaryota; kingdom Metazoa; phylum Arthropoda; class Insecta; order Coleoptera; family Curculionidae; genus Sitophilus; species Sitophilus oryzae. The sequence goes on along the minus strand of NW_022146334.1, from coordinate 36,624 downwards.
TCGCAAGACACTTCTATGGGAAGGAAAGGCTAGATTAGGAGGAATTATACCCCATATTATCAAGGACTTTTCCTATCAAGGAAAATAACTTATTAAAATATTGTACCAATTGACAGTACAAAGACTAAAACAAAATAGAAAAAATTATCTCATAGAAATAGTTCGAATTACTCTTTTTATTAATAAATAATTGATGGTAGTAAAGATTTAAAAATCAGACCTATGATTATTTTAAACTTTTTATATTCTATTTTGATTTGATTTTCTTGAATGCTCATTACTTACTGCCTTGCATGTACACTCCACATATATACACACACGCAAATAGTTTCTTTTTAGAAATTTTGTCATTACCATGAATATCAGTACGTACAGGGTGTATTATAAGAGAACATGCTTTTTTCTAATTTAAAGTGATATTTTAATAATCCTTAGAAGTTTTGAAAGATGTTTTATTTTACAAATTAGTTTGAAATATTTTTCTTCCGCAAGTACCTAATGACGAAATAAATGATTTACCACTAGTCACTTAAAAAATAATAATACAAATAATAATAACGACAAGAAATAGTAAAAGAGTATATACATTTGGGACAAATATTATTAACACACAGCCTTGGGATTCCTACTGCCAGAAATCAACTGAATAGTTAGTTGCTAGCATAGAGTACTTATGGAAGCAAACCAATCATATTCAAACCTAGAATGCCACTTTATTAAAAAGAAGAAAAAACATCTGACCAAAGATATTTAAACCTCAAGAGATACAATTGCTTACATTTTCTCCTTCATCAGCTTTCATTATTCTATCCTTATTTTCCCATCTCTTACACTGAAAATTTTGCTAGATTTACTTATATATTGGTATTAGTATTCGATTAAATACTACAACTAATTATTAAGTAATAAATAATTTCGTTATATTTTTGTAATATATCAACTAGATTAATTTGCTCAAACGCTCTAATTTTTTCATTTAATGCAACTGCTTCTTTACTATTTTTAAATTTTGGCTTTGTGGAATAAAAATATCATGGTCGTGTTTCTTTTAATAAATAAAAAAGCAGTTTGGCAACGTCGTTTTGAAATATGCCGGCGTAGTACAACGTATTTCGAGGATGAATGAAAAACTTAGATTCTACTTTGCGATGTTGCTATGCCGCCGATCAAGCTCCATATTCTTTATTTGTAATAGTATTTTTGCGTTATTTTGTGGACTTCTGTGATGCTGAATTTGAAAATATGGTGCATTCCCTGTATTGTGTACAAAAAGAGTGTATCATTTAAACTAAATTTAACTTTTCACCTGGTAAATACAAATAAGTAGGGTTAGGTATACATTATATCCTATTCTCTGTGACTAGAAAGTCACTCTAGACATAAAAATAGCAGATCTCATAAATTATATTTTAGGTTTATTTTTAAATCATATATTTATTATGTTTTTAAATTATATATTTATTAATTAAATTATTTGTAGGAAAAAGATACATGGTACAGACTAATTACCAATAAGTTAATAACAATTTCTGTTTCTCTTTTAAGAAACGGTATTGAATGTTAAAAATTAAATTTAAGTTCTATAAACCGGCTGTAATTTATAAACAACATCTATTTTCGAAAAACCGTACTTTCTTATAAGAATAAATCAAATCTAGTTACGTACTTAGGTTTGACAAACCATTACCTACCTTTTATGAAAATTTTATTGTGGTGTACCAAAGATGGAATTTTGCGGCCTTACTTTTTTTGTTGCCGTTACAATTTTATACGGCTTTTGTTTTAAATTTTGGTTGCTATAATGTAAATGGACATCTTTGGTAAATGAAAGCGATCTTCATTTCATAGCCATCGCTGACGCCGTTTTTATTCGATCATACTGTATAATATACCGTATGTATACAGGATTGTTCACCACATACGACACGGAGTATTGTAGCTTTTACAAATTGTAAGTTCTGGGTTCCTTGAAGGACTATTAGAGCTACAATTTAAAAATATTTTTACAAGATACAGAGTGTCCCCAATAAGTTATAAATATTATATTTGTATTTTTTTAAATGGAACACCCTGTATATTATTCCATTTTTGGATTCTACGATTGAAATAAAGGTAAATTTGATTAAGGTTTATCACACTTAAACCTTACCGTTTTTGAAATATTTTCAATTTTATGAAATTGCAGTAAAAATTTTAAGGCTTCATTTCTCTCCAAGAGTATCAAAGCTAATACTAATCATTTACTGAAGATTATTTCTTATTGACTGCATATTGTGTTGCTAATAATAAAAAAATTACTCCTTGAGAGTGTACAAAATTTATATTAAATAAATTTCATTAGCTTTAAACGGCAATAACTTGTTTAATTAAATGGAACACCCTATATATTTTTCGTGAATCAGATGCACAATATAATTGTCTATCAAATTGTATTATACCATTTTTTACCCATCTCTTCAAGTTTTTGTAGAAAATGCATTTTCTTAGAATTTAGACCTCATTTATCACTATACCCATGAAATATTGACATTTTAGATTATTTTTAAAGATGTACCAAATTTTCAAAGAGAACAGATACTAATATTGTCGATATAGTTCGCTTATTTCATTAAAAAATAAAAAAACTTTAAATATTTTTTTGTTAAAAAGGACCATTTAATATGATCCCAGTATTCAAACTACATTAAATCGACTGTTTACATTGATTAATAATAATTGCTCCAAAAAACTGAATTTTGTGTGAGTATTAGACAGTGTGGTAAAAAGTAACACTTTATAAATTTTATTTTATTTTTTGACGAATGCTTATTTATAAAAACAGAGACGTTCATTTTCATAACTTATTATTATATTTATTTCTGAACCAAACTCACATTTTTATTTAGAATACTTTATTAATTAAAACAATTTAAAAGTATGTAATTAACTAATGTTTGGTCGGAAATAATGGTGGTATATTTAATTGGTATACCCTTTCACAAAGATTTAAATAGTTTTTTTGTATACCAATGGGCTTGCAATACATTTTGTACATATATGTTGCTTTAAAAAAATCTGAAATGTCAATATTCCAAGGGTATAGTGATAATTGAGGTCTAAATTATAAGAAAATGCATTTTCTACAAAGTGAGATGAGCAAAAATATAGTGTGATAAACCTCAATCACTTAATCACCTTTTATTTCAATCGTAGAATCCAAAATAGAATAAATATACAGGGTACCCTGCACATTAAAAAAAATACAACTATAATATTTTTACTTATTTGGGACACTCTGTATCTTGTAAAATATTTTTAAATTGTAGCTCTATTAGTCCTTCCTTCAACGAACCAAAACCAATTTGTAAAAAATCTAATCGTTTGAAGCCATACAATACCTGCAGCGTCGTATGTGGTGAACAACCCTGTATAATATATCTTTATATTTCAGCGTCTCTGATTTACTGCTTGAAACATCCCAAATGAAAGTTGGGCGTAAATAAATGCCAATTTTCACTTATTCCCCATTAATGAACAATTGTGAACTACTTTAAAATTATATTAACATTTTAAATTTCAATGTTTTTTATTGCAGTTGTAAAATTCATATATATAATAATAAAGTTTTTATTATTTTATATATAAAATATTGTGTTATTAGGTTAAAATAACTATTTTATTTTGTTATTGCTAATAGAGGGAATCTCATTCGCCGAAGACGAACAAGGTTTGCAACAAGATATTGAAACTGCATTTACTAATACACCTAAAATTTGATATTTTATTTAATAAAATAAAGTAAAAAACGCTTATTAATTTTTTAATCGTTATTCTTATGTGAAAAGCCATCTTATAATAAAAAATTATGCCGGTTTTTATTTCATTTCGCTATCCTCCCTCAACTTATTTTTTTACAATGCGACAAATATGTAAGATGTAAATTTTATTATTATTTTATTTTAATTTATTATACAATTATTGTTATTTCCTTAAAATACTTTCGGTCGATCGGCACGCCACTGGAAATTGATCTCAAACGTCTAATCTTTGTACACACCTACATTGTTGCCATCGAGCAGATACCCCTATTTCCTTCTCTATCCATTCTCTCTTGCACTCGTTGATTTTCGCAAACCAATGTGTGATGAAGCTTTTAAGTTTCAAGTGAATTGATCATTGTATCTCCCGAGTTGAATATCTTTGCATTTGACCAAATGTACTACCAGTCATGCAAAACCTGGACACTTAAACGGACATCGTTAGAAACTGCAGGTCGCACAAAGCTCCAATGGAATGAAATATGTTGGAATAACCAAGAAAGACCGTAAAAAAATAGAGTGGATACGACAAAAGACCCAGGTAATAGATAACATCCAGAATCAAATCCCTCAAGTGGCAATGGGCAGGACACCTGGTAAGAAGGACGAACAACAGATGGACCACAGGAACTATAGCATGGTATCCAAGAGGAATTAAGAGACCTAGAAGAAGGCCAAACTTGAAACGGGACCATGATATTAGGAAATTAGTAGGGATAAGTTGGGCCCGTATAGCCAACAATAGCCCACAATGGGTCCAACTACAAAGATACTCTCTTTGGGGTTGTCTCTCTTAAATGTGTGAGGGAGGCTACACCATAATTGTGGAATGGTTGAATAACTTGAAAATGAGGATAACAACGAAACGTAAATTTGTTGTCACTTTAATATTTTTTTGCCGGTAAAGTGTCGAAAGGTTGTTAGATGACATTTGGTAATTACATGAAATACTCAATATTGTGTTGGTCAAAAGTTGTAGAAAAAAATAAACTTTAAGTTCTTAAAGTTAATGTCTCATTTTTTCTTTTAAGTTAATGTCTCATTTTTGCTGTTGGACGAGGCCAACTTTGTTTATGCGGATTCTGAATCGCGGTTCTGAGCCATCTAATGACCTTAGCGAGGGTCTAAATTGACTCACCGATATCATCCACCCTCCAACCGATCTGAATGAGCAGTGCTTCTCAGGGATTTTTCAGAGAATGATTCTTCAGAAAATCGATCTTTTGATATGCAATTTTCGGTTTTTTGAATCGATTAATCCAAAAACCGATTTTATATAGAATCGATTCTTTCAGATAGAAATCGAATCGTCATGCAACCCGAATTTTATCCTCAATTTCAGAAGATATCATTAAGTACGTAATAAAAAGAAATATGTAATTTTAAAGTAATTCTACTGTTTAATTATTTAGAATTTCATTTGGTTTTTAGGTTCTAAGTTTTGAAGTTTTACGTTACACTGCCACCTAAGTAATTTTGCTTGCTGTTGTATTATTCAGAATTGTACCTTTTCTGTATAATTTGTTTTATATCATTTTGTGTAAAAAAGTCATGAAAAAATAGAAATATACATTTTTAATTTATTGCGAAAACGGAAAATCAGAGTCAAAACTTGAATTAAAAAAAGATCGATTGCGATTTCTCTTGTAATCGATTCCTTTACAGAATAAAATCGATTCCTTTACAGAATCGCACATTCCTAATGCTTCTCAATAGATTTATTCTCATCCATTGGAACAACAGCACCACACAGTTTTTCTGTAGTTTATCTGTCTAAATATACACATCATCCATTGTTCTGAAGAGGTCACATTAGTTTTTTAAAAAACCCTGAAAAAGAAAAAAATACCTTTAATACCTAAAATTTTTTGTGCAGACACCCTGTATAAACATAAACATAAAAATAACTAAAATTCGTTAAAAAGAAATTAAATTGATTGTTCGTCTACCAATTTCTGCTAACAAAAATAAAACTTACTCCCATCAGTTTTTAGATTTTCAATTACGTTTGTTTTTCCTTGTTATTAATTTTGTTTTCTCCAAACAGAAAACACTTTTCTCGAAAAAATATAGAAGGAAAAAAGATAGAATCGCTCTTTTCAAGCGAAAGGTCCTTTGCGGTACTCGACCCAGTGAAAACAAACCAAATAAAATGTCAAATTGGTTTTGAGTCTATTTGAGAATAGTCTAAAGGCCTAACTTGTTATCGAGAAAAAAGGACTTACTCTTGAACGATTAAAAAATTCTCTATAAATAGAAAAAGTTTGAGTTAATACAATTATTTCTTAAAATTTTTATTATAGATTTCAGTTTTTTCTTATTCTAGTGGTATGGTAGTAGTTAAAATTACTTTGAATGTCTTAAAAGGTGCAAAAATAACATTTGAGTTTGTTATTTTCTTGCTGAAATTGTTGATTTGGTTTCAAAAGTTTGGCACAATTATTGAGGGGCTACGGGGGGCTTAGCCCCCCATATGACTGGTGCGGTTCGTATAAAATAAGTTTTAACCTCAAATAGTGACTTAAGCGACTCTCCCTAAAACCACCCCACCACCCCCACAAAAGACTTGAGACCCCCTAAAAGTATGTGTTTAGTTGCGCATCTGCCTGATGGTTGCAGGTAGGCGTTTTTTAGCACTCGCTATATTATTAAAAAACGCTAATTTGTATTTTACATAGGAATATTACACCTCTGCAGTGTACTTACTTCATATACGGCGTCAACGGCCAAGAGTGTTCTACCAGCGTCTCTTTCACGAGTAAAATAATTTATAAGCTTATGAGCAATGAGCGCTTGTTCATTTTAGTTAAATCTTTGAGGCACTTTTGCAACAATCAAATTTTAATTCAATGTCCGCCAATAAAATTGTAACCCCAAATCAAATGACAATGATATGGAGTAATTTACGAAATGCCGTAATGACGTCACCAATCTATTTCATCTGATTGGCAAGTGATTGAGAGAGTTTGACAGTATATGACGTGAGATTAAACCTTAGATCTTATAACGATGGCTGAACAACCATAGATACAAGACCAAAACCAAGACTGGACCCGGAAATACCAAGACTAAGACCAAGAGCAAGATCAAGACTAAAGGATTCTTTTCCGATCCGTACGATGTATAGTCGACTACACTTTGAATCTAATTAACTTAATTGAAAAGTGTAATACATTTCTGGTTTAATTTGATTGTTCAACTTGGATGAATCGTCCAAATTGTTCAACTAAATTGAACGGTGTATTTCCGCCTTTAGATAAAAATTGTATAAACAAGGACCGAAAAGCGCCAGGAAAATACATTATAACAAATGAACTTTTGAAGCATGGTGGTCCCGAGCTAGTAAAATATCTATAATTGTTATTTAACAAGATTCTTTAAACATCAAAAACTCCGTAAGAATGGCACAAAAGCGCCATAATTCCTATATTTA
>NW_022146334.1:21330-29386 GCF_002938485.1 Sitophilus oryzae | reverse complement strand
CTGACGAGCCGCCACTGCAAGAAAGAAAATCCAGAAAAGATCCAGTTCAAAATTTTAGCAAAAAATAATTTCTTTTGGCAATTTTCAGAGTAAAATAACTCGGTTATTTCGGATTTATTTGAAAAACGGTAAAGAGAAAGCACTTATTCAAGGCTCACCCTGTATATTATAGGATTTAGAAACAATATAAAATTTATATGAGTTTTTTTAATAATTATTATTAAATTATGTGAATGGTTCTGCTTTTAGGCGTGGATCTCTGGTAAAGTAGTACTTGCCGGGTTGCGTTTTAGACGGAGAAATACCTCTTTCCAAAAGATAATGCGCAACATCGGTATGAACTCATCCATGATTCGGTTGGATAACTTTTGTCTTTATTTCTTCCATCGTGTAACTGGGTGTTTTTCTTACTGAACTTTGGTATAAATTGTTTAACTCCAATAATAAAATATTAATCATATTAAAAAATCGACTTCGTCTGGATACATCATGGTGTACGTGAAACATGTAATACCTCCGTATACCCATCAAAGTAAGGCGTGACCATCCTAGATGTTTCTTAGTGTAGTGAATTGCCGACAAATATGTTGTAATGTCATAGGGTACACCTGTGGGTAATCTGGATGAATAACCATGTCCAGATAGATCTATTGCCAGATATCCAGTGTCGGTATTTAATAGAGGTATTAGTCTATCAAATGATCCACAATTATCCTAAAAAAGGTTTAAAAACAATACTTAATAGAAAAAGAACAATATAAAATTGTACAAATTTATTTAAAAATAAAGAAAAAGGGATTACTATAGGAAATCTGCCCCGCGGCTTTTTTGACTTACACTCAGGGGATCGATTTGGTGTCGAATCAAAATAATTCACTTAAATTTTTAGCTCTGTATAACGCAAACAGTTTTCGAGATTTTCAAAAAAATCTGTTGTTTCAATTTTATTTTTATTTTTATAGTAAAATTTAAAATTAATTAATGTAATGATGATTTTTTTTCTAATTCTTAGTAATCTGAGACATGAAAAAATAATCTACATATATAAAATGGTTCTATATATAATTGGTTCTCCTAAAGACTGTCGTCGCGTTTTTCATTTAATTAAAAAAAATAAAAAAGTATTTTTTTCTTGATGTCGTGGCGGATGCGCCACGCTTCAACTAGTATGATCATAATAATTCTTAACCGGTTTAACCGGAAAATCCGATTTTTAGCGGAGGAAAGAAAATTAAAATGTTCATTTTTTAGCCTTTGTGAAATATGTCACTCACTAAAAATCGTCAGAAAATGTCTTTTATACTTCTTTACACTCAGGAATTTTTTAGAACTTTTTGAAGTGGTGTAACAATATGAAAAAAAATAACACTCATTTTTTTTCTAAAATCTTCTCGGCCTCATTTTTTTATGATAATCTTTATGTTTATTTCTAGAAAGGATGTATTTTTAATGAAAAAATATTTTCTAACGCACTTTTTTAAACTAAACAAAAATATAAGTTAGTTAAAACAGAAGATTTTAGAAAAAAATGAGTTTTAATTTTTTTCATATTGTTCCACCATTTCAAAAAAAATTAAAACATTCCTGAGTGTAAAAGACATTTTCTGACGATTTTTAGTGAGTGACATATTTCACAAAGGCTAAACAAATGAAAATTTTAATTTTCTTTCCTTCGCTAAAAATCGGATTTTCGTTTAAGAATCATGATCATATTATTTTTTCATGTCTCAGACTGCTAAAAATTAGAAAAAAATTGTGGAAAACGATGAACACTGCTACTAATGAACAGTGCTTTCCATAAAATCAATAAAATGAAAAATATACGAAATAATATACATGTTCTGATTTCTTTCGAAAATCGACATTTATGAAATTATGAACCCTTCCTGGACACAAACGGTACATTGTGAGACAGGAAATTGTAGAGAGAAATAAGCCCTATAACATAGGATACAACATTTTAATAAACAGCGCTTTCCATAAAATCAATAAAATGAAAAATATACGAAATAACATACATGTACTGATTTCTTTCGAAAATCGACAGCTATGAAACTATGAACCCTTCCCCGACACAAACGGTACATTGTGAGACAGGAAATTGTAGAGACAAACAAGCCATATAACATAGGATACAACATTTTAATAAACAGTGCTTTCCATAAAATCGATAAAATTAAAAATATAGGAAATTGTGGAACAATATGAAAAAAATTAAAAACTAATTTTTTTTTCTAAAATTTTCTAAACTATCTTATATTTTTGTTTAGTTTATAAAAGTAAATAGAAAATATTTTTTCATTAAAAATAAGTCCTTACCAGAAATAAACATAAAAATTGTTATAAAAAAATCCAAGAATATTTTAGAAAAGTCCAAGAATATTTTAGAAAAAATGAGTTTTTATTTTTTTTTCATATTGTTCCACCACTTCAAAAAATTCTAAAAAATTCCTGTGTGTACATACATACATACCGCCATTACTCGCTGACGAGTATTTGACACGCATCAGAAGATGGTCACGCAAGGCGTTTTCTTTCATGAGCTTTTCTATGACTGAAAAGCCCGATACGTGATGTTATCTGTCTACCACACTCCAGACATTCAAAAATCTCATTGCTTTGTTGCCTCTTTACTTTTTGGTTGTCGCTGTTAACTGACTTTACAATTCTTCTCCATTCCGTTCTATTGTGAGCTGCCCCTTCCCACTCATTCTGATTGTTAATTCCTATTAAGTTTTCGTGGAAAATATCCTTGAACCTTTTGAGTTGTCCACCCGGCCTCCTCTTACCGTCTACAAGCTCACCGTAAAGCAGAGATTTTGGTATGCGGTTTTCTTGCATTCTGCATACGTGACCAGCCCATCGTAAGCGGGACTTTGTAATCATGACTTCAATACTCTCGCAGTTAGCTTTTTCAAGGACCGATACGTTTGAGACATGATGGAACCATTTTATTCTTAAGAGTTGTCTAAGATGTCTCTGTTGCAACTTGTTTAATGCGTTCATGTGTCGGCGATGCGGCACCCAGGTTTCTGCTCGCATATAACATAGGGTGGTGGAATTATTATCGCTCGGTACTGCAAGTTTCGCTTTTGTGCTCAAGTCATGATTGTACAAAACCCTGTCTTTTAATTTCCAGAATGCTCTTGAGGCGCTGCTAATCCTGTGCTGAATTTCAGAGTCGATATTGGCCTTTTCCGAAATCAAACTGCCAAGGTAATTGAATTCCGCTACATATTCCAACTGCTCATCTCCGATTTTTATAGCATTGTTGTGATCTTCTAGGGGAGTGCACATAATTTTAATTTTATCGATGTTCAGCTTAAGTCCCAAGGCCTCGTATACCCATGTATATGTGTTCAACATTTCTTGCAATTGCGCCAATCGCATTTGTAACCAGGAGCACAGCTTCATCAGCGTATTGAAGTTCTGTGATGAATTTTGTACGTGTTTTTGCCCTGAGTCTTTTTATGTTGAACAGACTGCCGTCGTATCTGTATCTAATGCTCAAACCTCTTTCCTGCAGTTTGCTGTCCACTATAATGGAGAGCGCTGCCATGAATATATTGAATAGGAGAGGCGCTAAGACACATCCCCGCTTAACGCCTGTGTTTGTTAGGAAGGGATCGCTCAGTGATCCATGATATGACACCAGGGGTGGATGGGCCATATGGGAAAAAGGGGAAAATTCCCGGTGGGCCGGTCCCGATCAGAGCTCAAAAAAGATTATATTAGCAATTGTTTTTAAACTTAAACACCAATTTGTGAAATAACCATTATAAAATGTCTTTCTCTGGAGGCTTATAATTTCAATAATAATCATCTGTTGTTTGTTCGGTTTGAAAATTTTTATTATACAAGATGAGTCTATAAGTGCAAATATTTTCAGGGCTGGTAGATCTTAATAAAATAAACATAATATATTCTCTTTATCGAGTTCAAATAAGTCTAATCGAGTTATTAAAGTTTGGAAATTGAAAAAAATAGATTTATTTTTAAAAAATTTAAGCCACCTCAGTTTTCCGGTATTTGCATCTCTTTAGTGCCGTAATATCAGAGATTAAGAAACTACACTGTGGAAAAAATTTGCGGTGAACAGGAAGTTCTAAAAGTTTTCTAAAATATACAGATAAATTTAAAAGAAAATGCTCGATTTTAACATCTTTTTGTAAAAAAAAACTCATCGTCGAGTTCACCAGGGTCGAAATATATACCACCCCTGAAAAATATTTGCAACTTATATGACTCACCCTGTATAGTTTTGCCAACTATTCTTTTATTAATATCTAGACTGGCAGCAAAAAAAAAGAATGAATAGCATTAGGTAAATTTAAAATAGTCTCGATCTAAATGTATACTAAGAATACGGTAGCGTAGATTGACAACTGGGGGCCTCTCGGTGCAATATTTTTCGAGCTCCCCTTTGTAAAAAAGTAGACTTAATTTGATTCGAACTCTGCGGTTGACGGAGAAAACATATCTATACTTGGTTTGAATTGGGGACGGACTGGAAAGCCAAGTCCTGAGAACTAAAAGCCAAGTCTAAATTGTTGTTTAAAATGTTGCTAAAATGAATTTGTAAAAATTACTGAGACAGCAGAGAAGAGTTAAATAGGGTTTTAAACTAGATTAGATAATAAAATATTAATATGTCTCGAAAATCAAATATTCTTATTATGGACTGTAACATGTAATTACATGAGAACACATTTATATCCACTGGCTAGGTATTGCCTAGGTTTTTTCGTTTGAGTCATGGCATTATCTACAAAGATACCAAATGTAGAAAAGTATAGAGGAAAAAGTTTCGTGATAAGAACAATATAATAACCTAAAAAATGCTGCAGTTTTAATGCCGACCGCGGTTCATTCAGTTACGGTTCACACGTGTACACGAGGAGGCTGCGGGTTGTAGCAGAAAAGAGAGAATTTCTTTTGTACAATGTTGTAGTAAGTATATACCCGAAAAGCTAAAAGTAATGTATTTCACAGAGGATTTGGGTCAGCCTGAACCGAATGAATCAGGAAGTCTTATAGTGTTTCAAAATCGTGACTCCAAAATCATCGTAGCTTATTCAAGATCAAATTACCCTTATCGATAATGGAAATAAAGTAGTAGAATCCTAATGTAAAACTGTAAAATTGGACGTACCTGGAGGTACCTCTCCCGCTTTCCCATATGACATCGAAGAAGGCCTTAAGATGACCAATGAAAAGTTCTTTACTTGCACTTATAGATTCCCGTCGGAATCGCGTCACAGCCAGCTGATTTGTTGTTTTTTAAGCTGTTTTATGGAGTCCTTTATTTCCTGTTCTGTTATTTAGAATGTCTAATACATCGAGGCTGTTATACTGAGGTATTATGTTGAGTGTGCTTCTATTCCGGGTTGTTTCTTGGTTAAGGATTATGGCTGTAATGCTTTTTCCAGCGGTTTCTAATTTGCTCTTCCTCTTTTAGAAGTTCGCCATTTTGTGCCATGATTGGGCATCTTGCCTTCTTAGTTGGACAGTATACTTCTTTTACAGCCTCAAAGAATTTACGATAGTCGTGATGCAGCATACTCCTGAATCTGACTAGCTTTTTGCGACCACCATTTATCCTTTAGTTGGCGCAGGTTTCCCTTTGGAGCGTGTTGTTGAAACTTGCCTTAAAGTTGTCTGCTAGTCTTGGATTGTGTGGATTTGCAGTGACGGCTTGATGTGCTCTATGCTTTGTTCTAACAAAGCCTGTATATGCGTTTGGATTTTTCGTTAAACCAGTCTGGTTGTTTCTTTTTTTGTTGGATTTTCCCAGTACTGCTTCGCTGGTTTTGTGAATCGCATCTCTTAGTTGTGTCCACAGGCATGTTCAGCATCCACGATTGAGATTGAAGTTATCAGTGGAAGTGATTCTTTGATGGCTTCCTGGAGGGCGTCGGCGGTATCGTTGTTCTCTAGACCCCATGCGTTCAATCTGGTCATGTAGCTTTGCTTTTACAGTGTGGATGTTTGGGTTTTTAACTGGATTTTCATTTTTTGAGATTAAAAGTCGGTGGTCAGTGCCACATTCGGCATCTACTCTGGCTTTGTGGAGACATGACATTTTTTTAGGTGCGTCCCTCCGAACGATTACATGGTCCAATTGGTGCCAATGTCCTGATCTCGGATGTTTCTCGCCTTTAAACTTGTCCTTCAGCATGAACCACGTATTGGTGATGCAAAGATTATACTCTGTGCATGTTGTTAATAAGCGTTCACCATTGTTATTTACGTTTCCTATTCCATGTTTTCCCAATACGTCAGGCCATATTTCTTGTTGTTTGCCGACACGGGCATTAAAGTCACCTAGCAAAATGATTCGTTCGTGCTTTGGAATTTGTTGGAGTATATTTTGCAGAGCTTTTTCTTACTCCTGTGTGTAAAAAAAGTATAAAAGACATTTTCTGACGATTTTTAGTGAGTGACATATATCCTTATCCTCAATTTTAGCGTCTAGGGTAGGAGCGTAGGCACTTATGATGTTGACGTAAGTTTTGTCTGATATGGGGTACCTTAGGGTCATAAGACGGTCGGAGACACCAATAGGTACTTCTGTTAATTTGGTGGCGATTTCATTTTTGATTGCAATGCCTACGCCATGAATTCTCCTGTGTGTTGCCGGGTGACCCTTCCAAAAGAAGGTGTAATGCTCCTCAGTGTGACTACCTTCATCCGCAAAGCGGGTTTTGCTAAGAGCGGCAACATCTATATTTAGTCGGTGGAGTTCCTGTGAGACCAATGCTGGTCTCTCTGGTCGATTGGAGTTTGTCCTGTCCAGTAGAGTGGACGGTTCACGCCGCAAACGTGAAACATTGACGATGTTTAGTTCTCCGATGATACGCTCGAGGTAGGCACCCCTCCCGGAGATCCGATCGAGGGGGTATTTTACCTCCGGACGATGATTTTGTCCTACTCGAATGTTCCATCTTTGATGAGTGTAAGCTGCGTAAAAAGGTTAAAACTGTGACGGTTACGCTGCCACACAGTTTGGCTGCAACTGTAGCACGGGATGGCTATGGCACAGTGAGGACTGCGACGATAGTTCCCTTGTGCTACGCTCTCGGCCGGCTAGGAGTAGTTTACCACTCCTCTTCCCCAGGAAGGTGGTAGGTCTGAGGGTTGTATAATGATATACCGCCTATACTCGGTCGTCAGAGCCTCGTTTGTTGGGGTGCACCACGGGGTGCAAAACAAACAGGGTGCACCACGTGAAGGTGAGGTTGACTTTTGGGTAAGCTAGGCTATATGTATCGCTTCAATACCCCTTGCACCCCAAGCGTGTAAAACTTCTTATTCCTGTGTGTAAAAAAAGTATAAAAGACATTTTCTGACGATTTTTAGTGAGTGACATATTTCACAAAGGCTAAAAAATGAAGATTTTTTAATTTTTTTTCCTTCGCTAAAAATCGGATTTTCGTTTAAGAATCATGATCATATTATTTTTTCATGTCATCAGTCTTCTAAGAATTAGAAAAAAATATCAGCATTAATTAATTTCGAATTTTACTATAAAAATAAAATTGAAAAAACAGGTTTTTTTGAAAATCTCGAAAACCGTTTGAGTTAAAGAGCTAAAAATTTAGGTGAATTATTTTGATTCGACACCAAATCGATCCCCTGAGTGCGAGTCAAAAAAGCCGCACGGGCAGATTTCCCATATTAATCCGGCTATACCCTTTACCTGTGAACCGTGAAGAGTCAATATTGGTCTTTTGTCAGTGGGACCCCACCATTTTCCTCGGATATAGCCCCACGGGACCGGTATAGCAACTTCCTTAAACTGCTTTTTATTGGAAAGTTGGCGATAGCTTTGTCTCTGGAAACAACATTTTGCCAGCGATCTAAAAACGGTCATTTTGACCTAACAACAGTTCTACAATAAGTACACTAAATTACAAAATACAAACTAATCTTTTATCACCTATATACCCCTCTTTTGCTTTGTAAAAAATCAATTTTATATAATTTTTTATTGCATATCATTATTCGCAAAATAGAAGATAGAGATAGATAATTTTTGGTCTATGGCCTGTCATAA
>NW_022146334.1:0-20600 GCF_002938485.1 Sitophilus oryzae | reverse complement strand
TTTGCCACGTACTGGTTACATGACTTCTTTATTATTTCAAAGGTGTCAAATAGCCATGCACTGAAGAATTATAAATGTGAATTTTAAAACCATATGAAACGATAAGCAGTTTAAATCATACACTCTACTGTACCATCTCATGGTAGTTACTAAACTTCAGCAGGGTACGTGTAAAATCAACATAAATCCAGGTCATTTTTGCATTATGAAGGAGTTAGAGTTACAAATAGGGTTTAAGCTTGGATAAGAATCTTTATAAGGCATTAAACCTTTACATAAAAAGGACGAAATAAAATATCAACAAAAATTATCAAGATATTTCTCTTATAATATTTATTAAATTCACTATATAAAACACAAAATAAAAAAAATTAAATATTGTTTAAAATGAATAAAATATCTACCTGAGTATCGTCTGCATCTATATTCTGTCTGCATCATAGTGTTGTCTCTGGTGCTGTTAGATAATTCTAGACTTCACAACACTGCACATTGTCATTGGTAGATATGCCAATGCGACATTGACTGGAATGGTAACTGACGGAAACAGTACTGGGAGAATAATTGTCAGTTCAGGAGTTTGGAACATCCTCAGTGCTGGAAAATACCACTTCTCCAACTCACAGTGGATGACATTACAATTGGGAATATATGAACTATGAAAAATATAATTTCTGTGGACTATTGATGAAGCTCTCATTCAGAACCCTCGTAATTAGTGGAATACCCAGTAGCTCCTTAAATTAGCGTAGAAGTGTGCTTTGGTTTGGTTTAATTATTTGGTTTTCTTTAAATTTCAAATGTAATCTAGAACATCAGGTCTAGGTGGTAGACATCAATTAGCTGATATCTTGTAATAAGAAGAGACTACAGTGGAGCATAATGCTGCATCCACACCTGCAGGCATGGTGGGCGAAAAAAGGACTCTAGGGTGGGGATCCCTGACAATCTCTGTCTTGACGATTCACTTGACACATTTAATTGACTTGTTCCTTGTGGATCTTGTCAGTCTCTTACTGAAGCTTTATTTTATAAGTATTCATTGCTTATTCTAATACTGATAGTTGTATAAAGGTAGTAAATCTAGATGAAAATTGTGGCAGAACTTTAAATTAACAGTGACACTATCGCGATTTATCGAAAGACTCTAAAATAGTTGTTTGTGTAGCGTACGGTAGATCTCGACAAAGATCTCGACAAAAATCGATAGGAAATAATGGAACAACTCTTTCGCTCTAGTAAGTGACTATATAATATACATACGTGTAATAAACCGGATCATTTATGAAATTCAATTTAAATTAATCCATTATATATCTTTTCCTTGCATTTTTGTTTCATTTACTAGTCAAAGATTAGATGTCAAGAATTTAGATACATCAATACAAGATAATCACGATAACTTATCTGCTTCAGTAGCGTATCGGATGCTTATGGTTATAAATAATTATTATAATTCATCTATTTCATTAGAATTTTATATTTTCTATAAATAATTTTAATAACTTACCAACATTTATATATAACAACACGTAAAATAAAAAAAAAAAAATTCATTGAATTAAATTCCACGTCTACCCTACGTCATAGTTTTACATTTTTTTTTTTTTTTTTTAATTTACAATTTAAAAAGAAAAAGAAATATAAGAAATATTCAAACATCATTAATTAAAATTGTAAAACACAGAGAGAGGTTGTTGTATTGTTTTAAACCCCCACAATGACCAAAAACCGAAACATTTACAAACCAAGACCTACATTTGGTACTGGTCATAAAACACTGATGTTTACGCAATAAGATGCACTATTTAAAGTCAAAGAAAACAATATATCTAAGAATGTTCTGTCCAAAAAAGAATATCGATATTATAGAAATGTTGCAAATACTCATGTTTTAAGTAATTTAATTTTTTTTTAATTTAGTGTACATAAGTTACTTAAACTATATACTTTGTGTTTTAGCTAATTTTATTGCTATACCACTTCATTCAAAGATATGTTTCAATTGATTTTTGTGGAAAAATCTGGTGGTTCCATACAATTTGAGAGATTCAACGTATATAAAATTAGTAGGAATCGATATTTTGGAACATTCCTAACTAGACTTGGTCATTTCGCGTGGGACCGTGCAAAATTTATGATAATTTTTAGCGAAATCGTATTTCTTTTTCGACGTTTGCGTAAATACGACAACGCACGATGCTCATTTTAATGAGCCGCAAATGTACTCTTTGCATAATAATATAGAGAACCGTATAATCTATAAAAAACGGCGTCCAGTTGGCTTGGAAATGACGAACGATGAAATTCTCAATATAATTTTACATAAGATTAATTTCCAGTGTTCTTGATTTCCAAGTCATCTCAGACGCCGCGCCGATTGTTTCGATCGTACGGTATAAAGTAGGATTAATCAAAATGTTACTGAACAGTTTGTCCAGAAATAATAATAATTATTATTCCTTAGAAAATATGAGCAATTTTTAAATATCTTAAAATGGTATTAAAAAATTCCTTAAGCTTCATTCAGAACAACGAAATTAGTGGAATTAATTAGTTATTTCAATTATAATTTATACTTAACAGTTTACGATCATTCACAATGTCCAAAAACAGAATTAAAATTAATGATTATAATATAAATTATAATAATTAAGAATATCTAAGCAACAGCTTCCGGTAGTCAGTTGTATCCATAGAGAAAGCCTAATATTAACTTAAACAATATACTTTTTATTTCTAACCGACATATGATAATCAAGAGCCAAAATGACATCAATCACTAATTTTGAAGTATAATTAGTGGCAAAAGTGTTCAAAAGCAATTAGTGGAATTAGTGGAATAAATTAGTGGTTTCAATTAGCGTAGAAGTTTGCTCCTTTAATTTCAATGTAAACATTCAGAACGTCAAAATTAGTGGTAGACATTTCCATTTAGTAGAAAAAGTTATCAAACTTTTAACTTTTCCACTAATTATACTTCAAAATTTGCGACAGAAATGTCATTTTGGCTTTTGATTATCTTCCGTCAAGAGAAATTGTGGTTAGAAATCAAAAGTTGATTGTTTTATAAGCTAAATATTTGGCTTTCTCTATGGATACAACTGACTAACGCAAGCTGTTGCTAGGATATTCTATTAATTTTAATTGTTTTTTTTTAAATTGTGAATGATCGTAAACTAAAAAATTGTGTAATTGAAACCACTAATTTAATCCACTAATTGCGAGGTTCTGAATGAGGCTATAGAAATAATATAGATATATTAAATTTATAAATAGTGGTGTATTAAATTATGATTATTTTTTTATTAGGTAAAAATGGAGGTATATAATAATTAATATAACTGCATAAAAACGTTTTTCTTTGTTTTTGTAATTGATATTGATATTTTGAATACTTATCTCTAATATTTTATTCCAGGTTCGTGACTTGGTAGCCCAATGTACCTGCCCTACTCAGTTCCCCATGATTCGAGTCTCAGAAGGGAAATACAGAATCGGAGATACAAAAGTTCTTATTTTTGTGAGGGTAAGTCATTGTTAGTTATAATTTCCTAGTTCTAGAACCTAACCGTTTTTCAGTAGACCGCCTAAAGAGTAATAACGTTGCTTGATTTACACACACCTAATCAAAGTGATCGGTATCTCCCTCCAATACGTTACTCCTTATAACAAAATTGATATCTATTATTTTTTGGGCAAGTGCTGCTATATCATTGTATTTCGGAGGTCGTAAGCTTTTAATAAATAAAATAAGAAATCCATGTCTGGCATATAAAAATAAAGTTGATGATGGTAACTCGAAAAGGAATCATCAGTTTTATAATCTAAAAATAGCAACTTGTAGAGCAGGAAAAGTGTCCATGGGAATTTAAAATTGGACTGTCATATCCAATTTTACATTCCACATTGTATTTACAATATTTTGAACAATAAAGAATATATCTATCTATCTTTCAACAACTAGGTTTTTCGTTCCTCTAGATTTAATCTTTCACCTATGTTGCCTTATTGCAAAATAAAACACTAAATCACCACAATACACCAAAATACTTTTACTTTTACACTGGACCCGCATTTCGCTAACCATGTTTGTATCATCAGCATATGATTAAAAAACTTCGACAAAGTATTTGAGTTTTTTAAGCATCTGCTGATGATGCTAACATGGTTAGCGAAATGCGCGTCCAGTGTAAAAGTAAAAGTGTTTTGGTGTATTGTGGTGATTTAGTGTTTTATTTTGCTGTATAACACCAATAATAATTTTCCAACCCCCAACTGTAATGTTGCCTTATTATCAAGATATATTTTTGAACGGAAAATTAAAAATTTTTTTTTTTCTCAAAATCACCTTATGAGTCATATGTATTCTCGTAGACGTATTACTGGAATCGAAATATACCACCCCTAGAAATATATGCCTGTATAATACTGGATCGAGAAAAAAAAACGGCGTCAAAGACGGCTGGGAAATGACAATCGATGATAATTTTGGCGAGCCTTAGACGATATTACTTGATCCGTACTCTTCTTTATTTTTTAATGACACTTACTGCCAGTTGTGCTTAAGAAGGTTGTAGCTTATTTTTATACCGGTTTTTAAATGGTGAGTTAAAAATTCCAGAAAAAATTTCTTTTCAAAATAGATTTGTGTCTTAAAACGTTCTATCCTTTTGTAATCTTTCTATAATTAGTGTTAATTTTTCACACGTTATGTCAATTTGTAGTAAATGACGTCTAGAGTCTCTAACAAAGCTGTAAAATTATCGTCGATTGCCATTTCCCATCCATGTAGAATGTAGAATGTTTAGGAGGGGAGTTAATCACCGCGACCTTATAGATCTATTGTGTGTTCCCCTTTCTTGAGTTATAACGAGTTATAACTCATCATACAGTCTCAGGGCTTTAACAAAAGCCAGTATCTGAGACGGCTCTACAGAGGCCAGGTCTCCATCCTCGACATCAGACGTACCAAGGTTCATGGCACGAATGGTCATTTCCCATCCATACGGTATAATATATAATATATAAAACCTAGATTAGAATAATGGGCTGTTCCACGTCAAAAATACCTTTCAAACGGGTTAATTTCTTGAAAGCTCGAGTATTTTTTCACTTATAGGGAAATCTAAAAAGAACGGTAATTTTTTGTAAACACCACTGCGTCAAATAGGAGTGAAAAAAATGCTTAAGGCTTCAGAAGGTATATCTTCTTCTTCTTCCGTCGCGTCGTCAGAATAAGAAAAACAGTGAGGAACAAGAAACATTCTTTTAAATATCAAGAGAACTAGTCCAAGAGCACTTTAGTTTTTAGCAGCGATAAAACGATTATTTAAATTAAAAATGTTAACTGTCTTTTCAGATTTTAAGGAAGCATGTCATGGTCCGGGTTGGCGGCGGCTGGGACACTCTGGCACACTACCTGGATAAACACGATCCGTGTCGATGCCGGGGACAACACAGACCTACCCAAGGGGCTAAACTGGTACCAGGAAGGGCACCCGATCTTCATGGAGCTCAAGTGTTCTATGACAGGTCAGTATGATCGTAATATCTTTAAACTGTACCATCCTTTTCTCGAAACAACTCACGACACTTTTAACCACCCTGTAACTTCGTGGTAGATAAAGCAAGAATCTTAATTTTTAGTCACCAAGAGGACATATTATAACTAGCTGTATTGCTGAGATATACAGGATGAATCTTAAATAAGTGCAAATATTTTCAGGGCTGGTAGATCCTTAGGGTAGATCTCGATAAAAGAAACATATTTTCTTTTTACCGTTTTTCAGATAAATCCAAAATAACCTTATTTACATTTGTCATTCTACTTTGAAAATTTCCAAAAAAAAAAGATTTTTTGCTAAAATTTTGAGAACCACTGTGTCGTTTCTGGATTTTCCTTCTTGTAAACTTAATCTACTACCTATGTATAAAATGTATACTTGTTTTGAATGAAGTTTGACTGAACTACATACAAATTATCAAATTAAAAAAACGAGATAAAATCTTAAAGCCGTATTTTTTAAGCTTTATTTATCCATGATTTAAGAATTACCTCCAATCTCGATGATTTAACTTTACGACTATTTGCATTTCTAAATCCTAAGCAAAGAACGTTTCAAAATAAAAATTTCAGTAATCAACCTGTTCTAACTGGGTGTGTTTAAGGAATTATACGTTACTCATCTCCTCCAATCTTTTTATTGACATTTTCGGTGAGTCACCCTTTTGATTTTTTCCTTCTATCAAATCCCACACGCTGAAGTAATTTAAAAATGTTGTTAATTAAAAAGTAATACTTTATTTTGTGTATACGCTCACGCTACGATCAGTGTTAGGTCATTGATCTAAAAAGAACTGTTTAATACAATATAATGTTATAGTGGAAACTTCGAAAGTTTCCACTATACAGGGTGCGTCTCAAAAGCGGCTCAGCCTCATAACTTTTTTATTTTTTCACATAAAAAAAATCGAGATTTGGAATGGTTTAGTTTGGTTGGGGTTAGTATATGTTATAAATTAGGATTGATTGACATATTACTTGATTGATATTATAGAGTACACAATTGTTTTCGGTCACTTCCTGTTTCACCGGAAATGACTACAACTTTTGATTTTTAATTGGCACCCTCAGGATTTTGTTACTTTATTCGATAGGCACATGATAGACACTATGAATAGAATGACCAAAGAATATACCTAGCTAGAAAAAGAATGGACTCTGCCATACTGAAAAATGGTCCTACAGAAGTGGCGCCATCTATTGAGTAGGACTTGTTTTAAACGGATCGAAGCGCGGGCTTTTTAAATGAGCGTGTTTATTGAATTTTAGTCTAAAATAATTAAATTTGATTGTTGGGTCTTATTTTTTACACAAATTCAACAATACTAATAACAAGTATCGTTGTGATGTGTAAAAAATAAGATCTAACAGTATAATTTATACAATTAGTAAATAAAATTAAAGCCAAACATGTGTAAATATTATTTATTATTTAAAGTTTTTATTTATAAGTCAAATATTTCAACATCGTTTATTATAATAAAACAAGACCAACGTAATACACCCAAAGTTTTGTAAATGGAGTAAATATAAATAGGTACTTAAATGATGGCAAAAATAGACTTACATTATATTTTTAGGGCCACATACAAAAGGAATTGTCTAATTAAAACACATATATGAACACATATAACAAATTATAGTTTGAAAAACGTTTTGATAATCATTTGATTATATTATGATTGGCGCTATGACAGCGACAATATTTTTTGAGAATTTGACAATAGTATGACAATGGCTGTTGGAAACTATGGAAACTACAAAAAAAAATTGATTTAACGCCATCTGGCGTAACTAGTAGCAACTTCTTAACCTAAAAAATTAATTGCACTACCACCTAGCGCCTGAGGCAGGAACTATTTTATTTGAAATTTCCGTGGAAACGGTGGAACCGGTTTTGCTATTTCACTTTCCCGCCCCTGAGAATGACTTATCATATGTCAACTTTTGACATTTTCGAATATGGTTTATTTGAAATTGCAATATGCGATTCATTACGACAATTTGACTCTAAATATCAAGTGTGTGGTACCAAATTAATCGCAAAAAAATGCTTTTTTCAAATATGCGAATGAGCCACCCTCGTTCCATTTGAAAAAATGAAATATGATTAAAAATACGATTTCTGTATCTTTTAACAGGCCAGGACAAGACACTAAAAACATTAGATGATCAAATCTATTTTCCAAAGCTTGATTAAAAATTGGTGTTTTTAACACAGCCATGGCACCCTCGATTAAAATTTAAAACACAATTTTGTTTTAAGCGAAAATGTCAAAAGTTAACATATGATATGTCATTCTATTCAGAGTGTCATTTTCGATCTAATAAAGTAAAAGAAATATACTATACTGATCACTTTCAATGAAAAAGTGTTCTTATGTTCATTATTTGACCAGTAAAACTGAACCAGTCAGACTAATAAAAGTTATTAGAGCAAATTAAAGTCGAAAAATTTTTTCAGATCAAATGTTTCTCCGGCATCTCTTCCACCGACAATCAACGGCATCAACAGCGGACCTCACAGTCTCGGCCCTCCGATGAATTCTCTCAACAGATCCCGTTCCAAATCGCCATCCTTCTTACATGCCGACACCAGACGATCAATCAGTCCCAATTTTCCTCGAAAAAGTCTGGCAGCACCTCCCAATATCAGGTATATAGAACTGTGTTATAAAGAAATATCATTGTAGGGGTACGGTGGCTGCAATAACCAGGCAGCTTCAGTTTTTTACGAAAATGAGATATTTACTGAAATGCCCTTTAAAAAATAGTCCGATCTTTCTTGGCTACAATCAGGTATCTTCATTCAACAATACATAAATGGCAACATTATTTGGAAGTGCTTGGCTTTCGGTTGTAGCAAGAATAGTGCAGCTCTTCGAACTTCCTACTTTGGCTAGCAGAATTTATTAAAATGGACCGGCCTGGTTATTGCAGCCATCAATTGGTTTAGTGATATGGCGAGACTGGTCTTGGCCTTGTGTTCATGATCTTGGTCTTAATCTCCTTGGTCTCTCTACATGTTGGCCAATATGCTGGGGCACATATCGTGGGCATACTGCCAAAAGTGACCAAGTCAATTATTATCATTTCTGGATAATTGATCTTGAAAATTTGTAATTTTTTTAAGTATTATTTTAAAAAGTTTATTAGAGATTAGATATTTAATAGAGATTTTAGATTTTTAAGATGCAGTCAGTCGTTCATAATTAAGTATTCCAATTGCATTTTATATGTTGGTTTTCAAAATAAAATTGACTTGGTCATTTTTGCATGTACAATTTTGTTCATATTACAGACATGGCCAAACAAAAATACACTTTTATTTAATAAATGAACACAAAAAAACAGTTTATTTCTATTTTTTACAATAAAATAGTTATAAATGCAAACAATAGCGAAAGGGGTTTTCTATTTACAGCTAAAACTAATCCGAATCCGATTCGGACCAAAATAATGGCTCTGGTGCTACATCCTTCTTTGTATTTTCTGCTGGGATAGACTGATACCAGGCATGAAATTCGGAAGGTACTGCTCCCGTCTTACATAGTTTTAAAAGGTCCTGTTTTTTCACATTTGAAATTGGAACCTGTTTAGTATACAATCGTGGTATTCCATTTGGCATGACAAGACTGTTTACATTGCGACTACAACGTCCAGCTACGTTAAGCATACGAAACTCTGGATCACTATAATTGTACTTAAACATTATAAACTGAGGTTTAGCTCTTTCATATCGCATACATTTAATTTTAAGCCAGTTAACACGTTCTCCACTTTCGTCCATGGTTCTGTTTTTCAAAGTCATAACAGCTAGGCTCTTTAGGTCGAAAAAGTCATTATACTTTAACTCTTGGGTATTGTAAGGGTCACTTTTTTTATTTCGGCCGCGATTCGAATGCGCCAGTCGAAAAACGTTCAACCAATCATGCATAGTATAAACAGGAACGTTCTTTTTGGCATTCTCTATTGCACTATGCATAGAGTCGACTTCCATGTAGGAATGGCCAGACTCTAAAAAATTGTGCTCTATAATATTTAAAGTGCTGTTTTGTACTATGAATAAAAATAAAGCGGCAATAAACTGATTCCTGTTCTGTCCGCTACAGGTATCAGAGAACAAACTTATTTCAGTGACATTATCTGGCAAATTTTGTATCCAACGGTACAGACATGTACCTATTTCCGAACTACCTCTCTGACCATTAAACTCAGTCCACGTGTAGCAATGGGCTTTCTGTGAAGCTGCTTCGTAAATTGTGAGATTATACGCACATAGCTTTCTGCTATAGTACATTAGTGAAACATCTGAGGATGGTATTTGCAGAACGCTCTGCAAAACAATCATCAGTCATTGCACGCTCCTTATCTAATTTTTTTGCATTGTTTGCTTCGTTTCTTCTCCGAATATGACATTGGTAGTTTTCTTCTAGGTCAGCTGATTTTTCTTTCAAGTAGTTCGCACATGTCACAGCACTGGTCTTTTTCGGCTTGAAAAAGACAAGTTAAAGTTATTGCAAAATATGCGGCGGTAGGTTATTTGGGATGCATATTTCTTATTTTTATTTTTACAATTCTCAGCATATAAGGCGTACATTTTTTGAAATAGACAAGTTTGCATCTAAATACTATCGTTTAGTCGATGCTCTACAATAATGAGTGGCCATAGTCGGAAAACTTCTTATGTGAGTATTGATTTCAGCAATGATTTGTGGTTTTGTTTTATTAGCAGGCTCTTTTTTACCACGTTTATCGTTTGCAGCAAATATTCCTGTTGCATTCACCCCAGAAAATGCCTTGTCTACCGGGCCATGGCTAATGCACAAAGTTCGCAGAAAAAACATTTTGCAAACTCTAACTTTGATACCCGCTTTTAAAAAATAATAATACCGGCTACTAGTTTTTTGTACACCTTTCCCAGATCGAATTCTTCTACAAGCAGGTTCTTTGCTTGAAACACAAGAGAGAATAAAGTCTTTTTGGCGATTGTAATCTAGTTTCCAAAATTCGGAACATAACAGGTCTCTAAGTTGGTCATCAAAATGAAGTGAGCATTTAAACTTGCAAGAATTGCAATTCGTGACTTTAGGTTTCTTTGCTGCTTTAATTGGATTCGTATGGCAAACGCGATTTTCTCTTCTTTTTATTAATATTTTTTTCCAATGTGCAGGATCAGCTTTTTTCCAACGGCACATTCGTTTTGATAAGGGAGTATCACTATCAGAACTTGATTCTATGTTTGATTGGCCCCATTATCACTCGGGATATAATTATCGCTACTACCTGCTGAAAAGTCCGAACCATCGTTTTCATGGGTAGGAACATTTTCCTGCCTTAAATGTTCATCAATAAGGGCATTACTTATCGTACTTAGGCAATCTTGCGTTGCACTAGAGCATAATGAACCTAATTAAAAAATGTTAAGTATGTAAGGAAAAAGACAATCAAACTAAAAGTATTTACCTTTGTCAATGTTGCTTGCCGCAGATAAAGTGGAGACCCTTTGGACGAACGATTTTGAACAACACGGTTCTAAAAACAATACGTGTTATTAGTAGCTGGCCCTATTTCATCCTACTAAAAAACTTTTAAAATGCACCCCCGGTCTACAATCCCAAAATATTTTTTCGAGTTCAACATAACCTCAAAATAGGTTAAATCGATAATAATAATCAATTATTATTAAACAACTATAAAATTCTTACCTTCATTATATATATTTGAAGCAATCGTTTCTGAACTATCCAAACACATTTGCACTAAAACTTTTCCTCTGGAAGCCATATTACAAGCACAATAATTTCAGATTTTCTTATGCACGTGAACGATAATTCAGATTTTCTTATGCACGTGAACACACTGCCTGGACATTAAAAAGTGACCAAGTCGTAATAGTCATTTATCGCTGTCTGTTAGGTATCAAGCTTGTTGGAGAAGTGAAAAAATGACCAAGTCAACATACTCATTTGTACCTGGACTCAACCTAAGTACTTTGACTTGGTCATAATAGTGTTATTCGTGTGGCGCCTTCTATGTGTTATATTTTGACTTGGCCACTTTTTCCAGATATTCCGCTATAACTTCTGACTGACTTGAACATGTTACCTTAAAATCAAGAAAAACTGACTTGGTCACTTTTGGCAGTATGCCCACGATATTTGGTAAGAGAATTGGGACACATATTTAGCCAGAGAATTTGTAATTCATAAATTAAATTCCTCGGTCAGATAATGCTGTATCGATTGATATTGGTAGTAAGCAACAAGACAAAAACAGTATTCTTGTGGTTTCATTGGTCGGGAATATCCGTGACTTTGCAACTAACTAGACGAAAAAAAATCATGGACGTATTTTTTATAATAAAAATTAGAAAAATTATTTGGCTTTTTAGTTTCTCTTTCTAAATTAAAAATGAAGTTTTCGTCTGTCAACTATACGAGGGAAAACAAGATGTTGATATTTTGGTGAAAGTTTGAAACACCCTGTGGAGTAAGTTAGCAATGCAAGGAATATAGTAATCATTTTGTCATCTAGGTACATCGTTTCTCGATAGTTTGTTTTTTGACTCATCTCAATATCTTTATTTTTATTGGAGATATTCGCTTTTAAATAAGACAGTAACGGTCTACAGAAATTTTTGGCATTGATTTTGAGTCCTGATCAACACACTTATAAAATAGTGTTTACTGTTGTAATGTTACTGTCATTCAAAAGTCACATTATTATTGTTTATTGACGTTTACTCTAACAGAGATAGTTTTAAGTACTGAACTATCGATCGGGCTATGGCTGCTTTAATTATTTATGGTAGAGATCAACTTTTGGACTTAAAACCATATTATCCTCTAAAGTAACTGCACAACAGATAATAATAATATGATTTTTCAGTGACAATTTTCAACTCAATTTACATAAATCACAAACACTATTTTATAGGTGTGTTGACTAGGACCAAAAGCAAAGGCATGGTTGTAAAGTAAAAAATACGAAAAAATGGTAATGTCTTCAAAAGCGAATATCTCTAAAATAAATACAGCTATTGAGATGATTCAAAAAATAAATTATCGAGAAAAGATCTTAGATGATAAATTAATTTTTTCATTGCTTGCTTTGTAACTTACTCCACAGGGTGTTCCAAACTTTCACCAAAATATCAACATTTTGTTTTCTCTCGTATAATTGACAGATGAACTTTCATTTTTAATTTAGAATTACATATTAAAAAGTCAAATAAATTACAAGTCTTTTATCTATGGTCAAATAATTTAGCTACAAATTGCTTAAAAAATCACCAAAATCGGTCCAATAGAACATAATATATAAAATTTTAAAATATATGAAAACTATAAGGTGCCCGTTTTTCGTGCCGGTGAGTGTATTTGCACTTCATCGTATAATTTTCTTTTCTTTAAAATTGTATTTGCAATAAATTACTTGAAAAACTATTTATTTTAAGATTTTATTTGTACAAAGTATCTCTAGTAAAAATATAAATGTGAAAGTACGGTACGAGTCTTGCAGGAAAACAAAGACCAAAACTTGGACTGGCTAGACCAGGACTATTAAATAACTCGTCAAGGGTCTTGGTCTTGGTCTTGCATTTAGTAATTACTAATAGGAATGATAATTATTTTTTTCTTGCGTATTGTAGATCCAGAAGTCCTACACCAAACTTTACTTCAACACACACGACCAAGTTAGCTACCAGAAGTTCACAGCCTTCAGTAAAAACAACATCGTCGGGACCTCAAAGTTTGCCTCCTTATTTACCACAACCTAAGCATGTAGCCAGCATACAGATACCTGTAGAAAATAAGGTGAAATAGAAACTGCTTTTAATATTTTTTTAATTAATAATTATTTATTATTATTAATAATTTTGTAGATGTATATTTTTTCATATCAAAGAATATTTTATTGCCTTCTACATGGGTAAAACATCACTTTACCTCTGCAAAGTATGGTTGCTCAATTTGTACTAATACCATTTAGAAAAGTACTGTATGATAGAAAAACAAACGGTCATCTCTAGACGTTTCCTAATAATTGACATAAAAATTGTCAAAATTAACATTAATTATAGAAGTATTAAAAAAGGATAGGAAGTTTCCAGACACACAAAAAAATATATTTTCAAAAACTATTTTAACTACACCATTTAAAAATAATTTTTACTTAATATAAAAACAAATTACAAACCTTCTGGTGGCCAACTGCTAGTAAGCGCCATTAAAGAAGAGCACGGACCAAGTATTGATGTCTAGGGCTTGACCTCGTCAAAATTATCATTGTTGTCATTCCCCAACCATCTTTGACGCCTTTTTTTCGATCGTATGTTATATTAGATATGGAACATATGAAACTAAATATAAAACTTTATGCAAAATACCGGTTACCACCAATTTTTCACAAATAGTCGGATTAATTCAAAATATCTGCACTTTTAGTTAGTTTCCAAATTTGCTGATTAATTTTTAAACTAGCCAAGTATTCATTTTAACCGTAGCATATATTTAAAGATGGAAATTTTGTAGAAAAATATGGCCGAAATATTTTTTCAAGCAAGATATTTAACTTAAATTATTTTTAGGTACTAAAATCCGAAGCAGTTCTTCAAGTCAATACCGAGTCACACAGCAGCGACACTCACAGCGATACCTCATCTCAAATGTCCGACGAAGGTTACCGAAGTTTGGGCATCGTCCAAGATAAAAATAAGAAAAGATCTTCATTGTACAGTCAAAACTCTGCCGAGGATGTTGAAGAAACCGGTATGTGGTTTTACAAAAAATGCCTAATCATTTTAGTTGAAACATATCGAAAAAATTAAAAAAAATAGAGAGTCGAAAGTTTTGACGCATTTAGATTCTATTTAAAAAATAGATAACAAAAAAAACTTCACAAAACAGTCTTACATATATCCCATCAAAAACATAGTATGTAACATGCCAAAAAAGTTGTAAGATTTCATGTAAAACCAAGTCAGTTTATTTTCCTTAGTTTCTATTAAGCATTTATTCAACAATTTTGTTATAAATTGTTAGTATCAATATTATAGAAAATAAAAAAATATTCTTAAATGCACTATTTAGGTTCACTTAGTAATAGAAATGGTATTCTTTTATATTTCTTGTGCCGCGCAATTGCCAAGTCATTATAATTATTACAGAAATAAAGTCACTTTTCATATCATATAAGTATATGGGCAAGATTTTGATTGAGAAGAAGGAGGATTCAGGTGGTAACTCTGCTGTAAAGAATGTCAAGTTGCCACATTTGTTTATTTATTCCCTATTGTCATTCGTTTTGACACTTTGTTTTGTATTACGAGTTTTTGGTTTAAATGAATTGTCTTTAAGCTTCAAAATTTTTACTAGCAGAGCTTGCAGTCGAACATTGTTCTTTTAAGAACCTCTTTTAGTGCGAAGTATACAAGGTAGATTAATAGCGGTAAAAAACTCATGGCAACTTTATTAGAATATTTTGAACGGGAAAGCGGTAGTAATGGATCTTTATGTCTCTTATATGCTGTCAAGAAGGTGAGTTTTGTTGATGTAAATAATAACTGTTTATATATTTAATAATTAATTTAGTTTTGTTTTCTTAAATATTTGGATTAAAAGAAAATATTTAAAAGTGGGCAACGCTGTGCCAATCAAGCTTAATCACGTGACTAAAAGTTTATTTGATATGAACTATAGAAACTAACTGCTTCAAAAGCTCCGACTTTCTAATTTTTGGTTGAAAAAATTTGAGAAAGTGATTGGGTTATAATATTTTTTCTCGATAATGTTAATCGTACTTTACAGAAAATCAACACATTTACACCGAAGACGAACTCAACGACGTCGGTTTAAGAAGAACCAACTTCTCACATAAACTCTACCTAGAGAGTCTCAAAAATTTACGAAAAAGTCCCGAACCTCACGGATCATCGCCTACCTCACCAGTTTCGGAAACCGACAGCGCCAGAACGCTGTTGAGTAATCAGAAACCCAGCAATAATTTGGGTATGTATAGCATGTATTGTGTAATCAATTAAATTTAGTTTGTTTAAGTCTACATTTGTTTATAAAACCATTGTATTGTATTGCGTTATTAAATACAGTGAATAAGAAACTTCTATTAACGCTTAGGAAACATATGGGCACCTACCCCAGTATCCTTCACGCAGAAATTTTGGCCCTATCGAAAGATGCGTACAATTTTCTTGGATAGGAACTATCGAAAACAGGAAATTGCCATCCTATTCCATAGTCAAGCATGCACTTAACGCGATCAACTCAAGTAACCATCAATTCGAAGTTGGTCAAAGAATAGCCTAGAGAAGCTAACAAATTAGGCCCAAAGAAAATAAAGCCTCCTAGCTCTGGGTGCCTCATGCCTTCACCAAGGGATAGAAGGCAATGAAAAAGCCAAATGATTCTAAGCTAGGAAAGGAACCGAAACACTCCACTAACTGGACCAGAACCGTTCTGTTTTTCCAAACGGGAACCAACTGAAAGCGGAACTGAAGAATCTGGAAGGCTCCATCAGTAACCTGGAACGGGAATAAACGAACGCTCTGAGACTCTCGAAGATGTTTCTGAAGATGTTTCTGACCAAGAAAAATTAAAAATAAAAAAAAAAAAAAAGTTTTTCCTTTATTTAAGTAAAAACAATCTTCGGATTCACGGGGTTTCTAACAAGGACACTGTCTCCTCAACGAACACCTCAGGTAGTAGGCTGAAAAACTGAGAAACTAAACGACGAAAATTGCCAGATTCTGTGGGGAAAGTGCGGAAACACCAGAACACCTTATCACTGGATGCGCCGAGACGACGGACCATTCGTGCCATTAACCTTGGCACGTCTGATGTCGAGGATGGAGATCTGGCCTCTGTGGAGCGGTCTCAGATACTGGCTTTCTGTAAAGCCCTGAGACTCTTATGATGAGTTATAACTCGTTATAACGCAAGAAAGGGGACCACACACACAATAGATCTATAACAGGTTCGGCCGGTGATTACTCCCTTCTAACACATTGCTACTTCTACATTTCAACGCTAGGAACGAATGTTTTAGTGATAAATGTTAATTTACCCTGTATTATGATAAATTTTAATCCTGAAATTTCCTTACAGGCAAAATGAGCCTTACAATGACTTTTCAACCTAAATTTCTCGAAGTTCTTTTTTTTTAGTTGATTTATCTACTTTAAGTACTGACAACATTCTACGATAAGTCCAGACCATTTAAATTACCTGTTATCAAATGAATTTAGATGAGTCAATTCAGTCAAATTGAAACCTAATGAACTAACATACGTTTTCCGTGAATTTTATAACAAATGCATAAGTCAGCAAACACCATCATAGCTAGAGAGTTCTTAAAGGTTAATTTAAATGAAAAAAAAATATTCTTACCGGCTAAAAAAACCTGTTTCCAAATACTTTCATAGCATTAAGGATCTTCACATGTACTTTTATTACTAACTGTTCTGCTGAACGCTCGTTTTCTGTATTGAAACGTATTAAAACTTATTTACGGTCCACTATGGAAACAGAACGTCTAAATCATTTAGCAGTTTTACATATTGAGTACATCCGACCTTTTAAAAACTAATAATTACGATGAAGTAACTGATAATTTTGCGAACAAAAAGGTACGTGGGAAACCTTTATAGGCATATAAGCAAACCTTATACGAGTATGTAGTTTTGTTGTTCGTTTGTTGTCATTTTATATGAATATTTTAATATTTATCTTATGTTCTGTGTTGATCTGTTCTGTCGGTCTATTCTGTTGTTGATCCTGTATTCAAATAAATGTTTTTATATCCGTAATTTTTTTAATTAAAAAAAATGTTAAGGGGCCTCAAATTTTGTTTAGCCTGGGGCGGCAACTTTGTTAAGTCCGGCCCTGGACACAAGCTACCGTTTTGTCTACAAAAACCTGGGTGAACCAGGCGTGCTAGACGATCCTCTGAGAGTGGATCTTAGTGGAGCAGAAGCACGGAGATACCTCCGTCTGCTCCACGAAGGACTTGCTCCAGACGAAGCAAAAGCGAAAACACGCCTTGGAAAAGGGGAGAGTAAAGGAACCAAGAAACACCGTGGCGCATTTCCACCAAAGGGCTAGAGAGGGAGCGAGAACCTCTCACCTCTGCTCCGGCAAGGAGGGAAAAACACCATCTACACAAGGAACAAGGCGAAATACACCATCTACTTGCCGGGCCTTATCCAGGCTCAACTGCAATGTAAGGACAGGAATGTAAGGAGTTGGCGAGTTATCGACTCGAGGGAGGAGGATCATGATCCGGCCCTTACAATAGGAATTGCCCTCAAATTCGAGGAGGCAATAGAGAAAGAGGGATAAATCCTCTATTACAGATACGGGACAACACCGGTGTCAGGTCTAAGGAGAGACCAAGTTCAAGAGGCGGAGAAAATGGAGACAGATCCTCCAGCCTCCACCTCTATAAAATATAAAAGTAGTAAAGTTTGTATAAATGTATGTCCTAAAATGCTTAGTTTTCGAGATACGCACGGTGTAGAAGTTTCATTTTTATTTCGATTTTTTCCAAATACTCTCTGCAGTAACGTCAATATTTGATGAAAATTGGTGTCTGGAGTTTTTGAACATGATAAATTTGATTTTGATGTCATTATGACTCCTACTAGTAGAGGGCGCCACCTATTTTTTAACCGGTTTGAAGTGAGTAATAACTTTCGTCCGTACCTGTATAAAACTAATGAGTAAAAAAATACACATTTACGACGTTTTTTAAGTAAAAAATGTCTCTTGGTAAAAATCGCTACGAGTATTGGTTTTCTAGATATTTGGAATCGAAATTATCAATACCTGTCATCATTGACATAAATTAAACATTTTTGACTAAATAGTTATTAGACTGAGATCATAAATTTGAAAGTTTTTGTGCCAAAAGTTCAACAGAAACTGTTTTATCGTCAATTTTTTGCAGAAAAATTTATGATTAATTTTGAAAAAATAAAAATTTCCCAAATTTATTATTTCAGTGAAAACTATCTACTCCACGTGTTTATTTTTCGTCAATAATGACATGTATTGACTATTTCCATTCTAAATATCTTGACAACGGTTGCGCGTAGCGATTCTTACAAAGAGATTTCCCTCGGTAGTTTTATACAGGTACGGACAAAAAGTTATTACGCTTCAAAAGAGTTAAAACACATGTAGGTGGCGCCCTCTACCAGTAGGAGTCATATTGACATCAGAATCAAATTTATCATGTCAAAGAACTCCTAGACCAGGGGCGGGAAAGTGAAATAGCAACAGCGGTTCCACCGTTTCCACGGAAATTTCAAATAAAATAGTTCCAGCCTCAGGCGCTAGGTGGTAGTGCAATTAATTTTTAGGTTAAGAAGTTGCTACTAGTTATTGCTAGATGGCGTTAAATCAGAATTTTTTTGTAGTTTCCATAGTTACCAACGGCCATTGTCATACTATTGTCAAATTCTCAAAAAATATTGTCGTTGTCATAGCGCCAATCATAATATTATCAAATGATTATCAAAACGTTTTTCAAACTATAATTTGTTATATTATTATGTGACTTAATTAGACAATTCCTTTTGTTTGTTGCCCTACAAATATAATGTAAGTCTTTTATTTTTGCCATCATTTAAGTATACCTATTTATATTTACAAAACTTTGGGCGTATTACGTTGATCTTGTTTTCTTATAATAAATGATGTTTAAATATTTGACTTATAAATAAAAACTTTAAATAATAAATAATATTTACACATGTTTGGCTTTAATTTTATTTAATAATTGTATAAATTATACTGTTAAATCTTATTTTTTACACATCACAACGATACTTGTTATTAGTATTGTTGAATTTGTGTAAAAAATAAGATTTAATAATCAAATTTAATTAAAAGCCCGCGCTTTGATCCATTTAAAACAAACCCTACTCAATAGATGGCGCCACTTCTGTAGGGCCATTTTTTAGTATAGTAGAGTCCATTCTTTTTCTAGCTAGGTATATTCTTTGTCCTAGACACAATTTTCATCCAAATATTGATTGATTATTCACAAATTATTTGGAAAAAATCGAAATAAAAATAAAACTTCTACACCCTGTATCTCGGAAACTAAGCATTTTAGGACATACATTTATTCGAACTTTTTTGCTTATTTTTATCTGCACCCTGTATAATTCGTGAAATAGAAATTCATATAAGTTACACTGTTTTATAATACTAACCTACAGATCATTTCTTCTACAGATTCATCTCTAATAGCTAAATGACTAATAAATCTCAAATTCTCACTGCAATATACCGAGGGATTTTTAAGCAAAGCCACGCGTCTGGGTGCAGAAGAAATAGTTTTGAATACTTGCCCGATGCGATGACGTATTATCGGTCGAGTGAACATCCGTGCCAGTGCCATCTGAAAAAAAGGAAAATAATATTGAAAAAAACGTTAAATAACTGTTAATCGTTCTCTACCTTTTCTTGAATTCAAATCAATGTGTATTCGAGAGTTTGCTTTTCTTCTGATAATGACAGATATTTTTTATTGACAAATTTGAGTGAATGCTATAAGTGACAATGTTGATGTTCGTGTTTCCTAAGTTACGTCGCTTTAGAATAAAAAAGGAATATACAATGTAAGTCAAAACCTTTGAATAAAAAATTAAGAAAGGAGTATTTTACATCGGGATCGACATAAAGAACCCCCAATTTTGACAGTATTGTTTGACGTTTCAAGAAATACATTAAAATTTGATTTGAAATCTCCAGAATTTTCTAAGCTTATTTTATGATATTAATTATTTATTCTACAATTGATCTAGTTTAGAGGTAGTAAATCTGGAAGGATATTGTGCCAGAACTGAAATTAACAGTGACGTTATTGCGAATTTTTATTTATCTGCAAAACTCTTCTATCAAATTACCTCAACAAACAATAGTAAATGTCCATTTTTCACCATACTGCAATCTGACATTATTAAAAATAAATTTAAATGTTACAAAAACTATTAGATTTAAGTATA
>NW_022146333.1:12001-17400 GCF_002938485.1 Sitophilus oryzae | reverse complement strand
CAAAAAAGCATTTTTTGTTTAAATTTTCAAAGTAAAATAACTCGGTTATTTTGGACTTACTTGAAAAACGGTAAAGAGAAAAAATGTTTCTTTTGATCAGATCTACCCCCCTTAAAATAGTTGCACTTATTTCTGGGACACCCTGGGTAAGGGTCAAATCACCCCAAGTAAAACCAAACCAAACCAAATCTCTTTTGCCTCCGATTTTTTAAAAATATTGAAATTGTCTTGATCAAAATTTTTATAAAGATCAATATCGGGTTGGACATCTGATTTTTTACTAGAAAATAGCTCAGTTTCACAGGGTTCTACTGTTTTATTTCCATTATCGATAACGGTAATTTCATCTTGAATATGATACTATTTCGAATCACGGTTTTGAGAAACTTTAAGACTTCCTGATTCATTCAGTTCCGCTGGCCCAATCCTCTGTGAAATACGTTATTTTTAGCTTTTCAGGTATAGGTATACTTTCTTAGAGATTGTAGAAATAAATTCTCTCTTTTCTGGTACAGCAGCAGCCTCGTCATGTATACGTGTTATAATTTTGGTATAATTCTCATCACGTAACTTTTCCTAGTTTCTACATTTGGCATCTTGTATGATAATTCCATGATTCCTAGGCAATGTCTAAGCAGTGGATATAAATGTGTTTTAATAAAAGAATAGTGGTAAAACTATACAGAATGAGTCTTAAATAAGTGCAAATATTTTCAGGGGTAGTATATTTCGACCCCAGGAACGTCTATGATTTTTTTTAAAGATGTTGAAAATCGTGCTTTTTCTTTTAAATTTTCCTGTATATTTTAGAAAAAATTTTAGAACTTCCTGTTCACCGCAAATTTTCCCACGGTATACTTTCTTAATCTTTGATACTACGGCACAAAAAAAGATGCAAATACAGAAAGATTTAGGTGGCAACATTTTTTAAAAATAAATCAGTTTTTTTTTAATTCAAACTTTAATAACTCGGTTATTTTGGACTTATTTGAAACACGGTAAAGAGAATATATATTATGTTTCTTTTATTCATATCTACCAGCCCTGAAAATATTTGCACAATGCAGCACAAATAAGAAGGTACACTTATAGACTCACCTTGTATAATAAAACATTTCAAATGAAACAACAAACAACAGATGTTTATTAAAATTATAAGTGTCTCAGAGGAAGGCATCTAACAATAGTTATTTTACAAATTAGTGTTTATGTTTAAAAGCAACTAACGATTATATTGATGCAAATTGATTAGTTAGTTAGGCAGTCACTAAGAATCTTACGTAACTTTAGTTAGAAGATTAACCATTTAATTTTTGCTAAATCAATCTGTTTTTGAGCTCTGATCGGGGCCGGCCCACTGGCCAACCGGAAATTTTCCCGTTTTCCCATATGGCCTATCCACCCCTGGTCCATATACCTACAGGGTGTTCCTTAATGACATGCCAATATTTAAGGGGGTGATTCTTGGACCAGTTCTGAGAAAAACACTTGTTACTTGTAGGAAGCGTCACATGCATGTTTTTATCTGTTTTGAAGAGTAATAACTTTTTCTCTGTACCTGCATTACACTACTAAGATAAAAAAAAATGTCTCCTGTTAAAAGTCGCTACGAGCGAGAGTTCTCAAGATATTTGAAATCGAAATAATCAAGACATGTCAAAACAATGACAAAAAATAACTTTTTATTTTTTTAAATTAATCATAAATTTTCTAGATAAATTCATGATAAAATATTTTCTGTTGAACCTTTTGAACAAAAACATTTCCAAAATTACTACACTATCGCTCACCGGCACGAAAAACGGGCACCTTAAAATATTGATGTATTTTAAAGTTTAATATATTTTGTTTTAGTTACCCGATTTTGATGATTTTTTAAGCAATATGTTGCTAAATTATTTGACTTTTTAATGTTTCTTTCTAAATTAAAAATGAAAGTTTCCATCTGTCAATTATACGGAGTTACGGAGGGAAACAAAATGTTAATATTTTGGTGAAAGTTTCAAACACCCTGTGGAATATTTTAACAAAGCAAAAAATTTAAAAATAATTTTATCGTCTAGGTACGTCTTTTCCCGATAGTTTGTTTTTTGATTCATCTCAATAACTTTATTTTTATTGGAGATGTTCGTTTTTGAATAAAACAGTAACGATTAACGATTTACAGCAATTTTAGCATTGATTTTGGATCCTCAACAACACATTTATAAAACATTGTTTATTGTTTTTGTAATGTTACTGTCATTGAAAAGTCATATGATTGTGGTTTATTGACGTTCACTCTAGTAGAGATGGTTTTAAGTTTGGTTGAAGTATCGGCTATTGCTGCTTTAATTGATCATGGTAGAAATCAACAAAAAAAACATATCTGCTAGAGTAACTGCTGAACACACAATAATAAAATGATTTTTCAAAGACAGTGACGTTGCATAAATCATAAACGCTATTTTATAGGTTTGCTGACTAGGACCCTTAGGACCAAAAGCAAAGGCATGGCTTTAATGGAAGAAATTCGAATAAATGTTTGTGTTTTTTTCAAAAGCGAATGAAAAAAAAAGAAAGATGAATCAAAAAACAAACTATCGAGAAAAGATACACCTAGATGACAAAATTATTTTTAAATTCCTTGCTTATTATCGTACTCCACAGTCCACAGGATGTTTAAAATTTTCATCAAAATATCAACGTTTTGTTCTTCCTCGTATAATTGACAGAAGACAACTTTCATTTTTAATTTAGAAAGAGACATGAAAAAGTCAAATAATTTAGCTACAAATTGATTAAAAATTCATCAAAATCAGACCACTAGAACACAATATATAAAACTTTAAAATACATGAAAATTTTAAGATGCCCGTTTTTCGTGCCGGTGCGCGGTGAGTATATTTCAGTCTAATAACTATCTAGTCAACACATTAATTTAGTTGCTCATAGCGATTTTCCCTATAAGTGCACAGAAAACGCATTTAATCAATTCTCAAATTATATACAAGCAAAAAAGAAAGATACAAAGCGACTATATAGTAAAACAATTCCTTTTGTACTAAAACCTCCGCAGAGCAACATTTCGAAAATTTGATCTAGCGCCAAAACGGCTCGAAACTTTCGGTTATCGTCCGGCGAGCTCTACCAAAACTTTACAACGCTCGTCTTGCGGCAGAAGCATAAAATAAATGTCCCAAATATCGTCGTTAATTTTCTTTCAACTACACACGTATCAGCGACACAGAACGTACAACGTAAACAAGCGGCAGCGCATTTAAAATAACTTGGCGGAAAATTATTGGAACGTCTGTCGGTGAGTGCTAGTGAGGGGCCGGACGTATCGATATTTAGAAAATATCGATAGTCGTAAAATATCGATATCGATGCTAGTAGAATATCGATATCAAATAGTAACCAATCACGATTGAATGAAAATACTAAAAAAGGAGACAATTACTATTTTTAGATTTTTACATTAAAGATGTCATTGAATTACCTTGTGAGTTTGTATTATTTCTTGTTTATATTTTCTAACTCTCAAGACTAAAACTCTAACTTCTTAGGGAACACCCTATATCTTTGCATTTTCGCATTTATTTACTTCTTGTAAATCGTATCTATGTGTATAACTTTGTGACGGATTTAATTTTTGGAAAAGTATGTGTTTTTCGCTGCTAGAAGAAAATCTACAAAATACTAAAGTTATTTTTCGTAAACACTACTGGCCTTGAACCTAAACGGAAACCAGTTTGTCGGTGGCTTTTTTCTAGTAAAATAAAAAATACTAGTTGAAGCCTGGCGCATCCACCACGACATCAGGAAAAAAAATACTTTTTATTTTTTTTTTAATTAAATGAAAAACAAAAAATCCGGCGACGAGAAGAGCCAATTAGCTATCTTTTAGTAAAAAAAGCAACTTTCTAGAGCAAGTCGTTACTTCAGTAGAGACGGCACAGATAAACATTAACATTTTATAATATGTAGATAGTCTTATTCTTTGTCCGTTAGGCAAATTTATTTTACTAATAAAGCCACAAACAAGCTGGTTTCGGTTTGGATTCAACGCAGTGGTGTATACAAAATATATTTTTTTCATTTAACATCTAACACTAAAACAGTGATGCCAACACGTAGGAAGTTTCCAAATTCGTGGAAATTCGAGGAATTTTAATGAAAAACGCCATATTTGTGGGAAATTCTAAATTCGTGTAGTATTCGTAAAAAAATAGCTATTAGTCCAGTCAGTAGTAATTTTTTTATATGTTGTTAAGGTTTGGGTCTTGACAAAAAAAACAAGTTTTCGACCTTGGGGTGGAACCGCTCGAGCCGCCATCTTGGATAGAAGGTACAGTGACGAAAAGTTGAACATATTTTCCAAAAAAAATAGAAAAACTGCCCAATTTTGTCATTTTTCCGAAATTCTCACTATTTTTTACATAGGTATAAACAGCAGCGGCTGGTGAGGTAGTGCCACGGTGCCACGGAGCGAAAAAAATATGTTATAACCTTCATATGTCTCATTGAAATATAACGCACAACATAAAAAAACTAAAAAATAAGGTAGTGCCATGCCATGGCGATTTATTAGCGAAAAAAATATGTTATTACCTTCATATGTCTCATTGAAATATAACGCACAACATAAAAAAAACTAAAAAATAAGGTAGTGACATGGCGATTTATTAGCGTTTTCTTTTCTTTGATGGTCCGGGTCGGTTATTAATAACGTTTTGAGTATTGTCTTCGGTGTTATCGTAATCGGTGCTTATGGGAATATATTGCTCTTCCATTGTTAAATCTTGGTCATCTTCGTCCTCAATGTCGATGTGAACCTCCGGGACATTTTTGCATGACTGACCACTGCAGAAGCCATATACAACGGAACACTTCAACCCAGCTTTCCCGCAACCACATGCTGCGTCGCATCCTTTTCTACAAGTGCATGAAATTAATTTCAATAAGTTGTTGGGTGCTCCTTTTTTTGTCATGGTGAGTGGAACAAGCCCATTGCTGCCCAGTTTCCAGCCCCAGTCTTCAGATTTCTTCTCGATTCCATACCATTTCTGGACTTAATGATATGTCCTAAAAGAATGATACCGCGCAGCATCCTTCGTTGGTGGCAATGAAGCAAGATTGGATTTACTTTTTGTGGTTGATCTAGCAAAACGTTGGTAGCGGATTTCTTCTAAGGTGTCTTCTTCCAAGTTGCCACAATACAAAGCAACGAAAAAGCATGCTCTAGCATAATATGCGGGTCCTCTGGTGTTGCATCCTGATGTTTAAAAATACCAATGGTGTCACTGAGTCCTGCTGTTTTCTGGAGAAGCAAACAAAACTTCATTTTTCCTTGGTTGAAGATTGACGATGTCGTGTCACAGCCACTAAAAGCATGGAGAAACAGAATGTTCTCAGCT
>NW_022146333.1:0-11993 GCF_002938485.1 Sitophilus oryzae | reverse complement strand
TGTTGAAATTTCGCCGTGTTGTGAAATTTAATAAGTTAGCACTAATTAAATGATAATTATTATTTACAACAATATTTAAACGATAAAAACTTATCCCAATAAATATTTGGCACCGCCTTGAATTCATTTGTTTTACGTTGGCGGTGGAAACCATGCAAGCTTTTTCTTTGTCCTAAGTTGATAATTAAAAAAATAATTATCATATAAAACAAATATAGGTCCTAATAGCCTAAATTTTATCAAAATATATCAGCAGATCCGATGAGACCCGAATTATTATATGTTTTGGAACTTAATGATTTAATTAATTATACCCTTTAATGCATCGATTGTGCGCATTATCCTAAGCGCCAAGAAAAAATATTGCATTAGTCTAAATTTATTATTTATGTTATTCCGCTCTTTCACGTATAATTTGCCCCCTGCTTCTCATACGGAAAGAGTTAGATTAAAATAGCTCAACTGTACCTAACAACCCATGTCTTGATGCATATTCTTTTTTATAATAATATCGGCTTTCCCAGACTAAACATCCATATCCATAAAATAGATGGCCCACACTAATAAGACCTCATTTCGGCCGTCGGACGGCCTTGCTCTATTCAGCTCTCGACTTACGTGTTGACAAGTTGATAAGGCAGGTTATTGAACTCCATGTCGTCTCTAGCATGTCGTATTTTGGGTTTAAAAATGGGTCCCATATAAACGCGGCTAGAAGTATTTTCAATACTAAAATAGAGAAGCAATGGACAGAATAGAGAATCAATGGAAAATGTTATCGCAAACATCCATTAATGGATCTGCACTAGAAGAAGAAGAACACAAAAAATGATTTAATGTGAATTTTCGTAGCAAAAAATCGACTTAAATGTCATAAGTCATTTTGTTTCAACACTCCTCATACCGAGGTAAGTTGAAACAGGAGTCGGGGTGTTAAGATTGTAACATAGAAACAACCATATATAATTTAAAGGTATTTATTGAAATACAACTTTCAAAAATAGGACCCAATTTTTTTTAATATTTGTACTGAATTGAGCATTTAGTATTCAACTATTAATATGTAATGTCAACCTTAAAAAAATAATAATGTATTCTGTAAAAGTATAAACTTAAACTAGATTAGTACGACATGAGATCATCATTAACTTATAAAAAATCACTAACGTTTACGAAAAGTAAAATAGAAACTATTGTTACGTTTTTCGTCGGTTCGGTGTGGATAGAAAGTCACAATTTATTTAAACACTATTTATTTACACTAATTAACAAAAACAATAACGATAAAAGACTTAAAGAACTATTAACAAACGATTTACAACTATTTATCTAGAAAGAATTTATTTTGAATTTCGCGCGTCAACTGTACTCGTCTTATTCATATCTCTCCCCTTTAGGCTCCAGCCGCCGGCTTTTATACCCACAGCTAAAGAGCTTCTCGAATAGTCCATAAATCATTAGGTGCATAGAGAAGCTTTCGAATGTTCTCGTATATACTACTCCATTCCAGTGGAACTCGATTTTTCTCGAACGTCCGAATGAATCATTACGGTGTCTATTCTTTAATGCGATGGTAAGGTCATCTGAGGGGCCCTCAGATGACCTTAGGGGGGCGGGACATATAGTTAGGTTAGGTCAAGTCCACACGGGTTCAATAAAGAAATATTCTGAGAAGCAATTGTGACAAACATATGAATGTTCGCTACCAGTGCAAACTCTTTCATTCCAAACATTTTTCTTTGGCGTTACTATTTGAAT
Source organism: Sitophilus oryzae (assembly GCF_002938485.1). Taxonomy (NCBI): domain Eukaryota; kingdom Metazoa; phylum Arthropoda; class Insecta; order Coleoptera; family Curculionidae; genus Sitophilus; species Sitophilus oryzae. The sequence goes on along the minus strand of NW_022146333.1, from coordinate 10,235 downwards.
AGGGTTCAAAACACAACAAATACAATAGTATTCCTCTTCTTATTAGGTTTTATATATTGGATTTTTAAAGTTTTTTTGGAGCTTCGAAATTAAGGCTTTTAACTTTTTTCTTTGCCATTCATTTTAGCTGACTCAATTGCAGCCAAGGTAATAATTCTAGTATAATTATTTCCTTTAAAGAAAATCGTTACCATGACAAATATTCAAACTTTATCAGTATCAATTATTAGCGTTTACGTGCTAAATTTCTAAAATCGTCATGGTAACGAACTTCTTGAAATGAAACTACAGGGTGTTTTCAAAGTTGAGTCATTTATTTTAACAGCTTGTAGAACTCGTCAAAAGAAGTCGATATACCAAAAGTCACCTACATAAAAGTTGCATATTAAAAGAAATAAAAAGGAATTTCAAAATTTTAAAACTAACGCTATTACAAACTATTTATCCGCAGATTTTAATATTCACGACCACTGCCAAGTAAAAACGTAACGTTTGTTTACTACTAAATTTTACTTATCTAGGTATGGCTGATTTTTTTCTTTTATGGTTTTGAGAACGATTTTCGGTTAGATATTGGTATAAACCGTTTAGTGCGTATCACTTTCATTTCTTTGATATTTTGTACAGGAAAATGGCCCACGTTTATGGAAACAATGAACTAGTGGACATAATACTAACATACGGAGAGTGCCAACAAAATGCAGCCGCAGCATGTCGCCTTTACGCGGAAAGGTTTCCTTAATGAAATCATCCGGCTCCACGGATGTTTGTAAATTTAGTTATTCGACTTCGTGAGATAGTATACTTGAAAGACCAACGAGGAGGTCAGGCTTGAAGACCTGCTCGCCTGCCACACCCGAAATGGTAGAAATTGAGGAACATATTTTGGAAATGGTGGGAGATGACCCAACAATAAGTTCAAGAGCCATAGCTACTCAAGTCGATATTTCCCATAGTAAAGTGTGGAAAACAATACGACAAGAACAATATTATCCCTATCATTATCAACGGGTACAAGCATTACAACCTGAAGATCATCCTAGAAGAGTTGAACTTTGCCAGTGTTTTCTACACAGTTGAACAGAAATGAAGATTTTACGAAAATCATTTTAGGCATGGTGGTTATTTCAGGCATGGTTATTAAAATACGCTTTGCGGTACTTTTCACCTTTATATGAGAGGTCGAAAGTAAGAGTGGGATAAAATTTTGTTCAAAGCAAAAGTGGGTTTAAATTTTCTCTAAGATCAAAAATAGCATATACATCACAACTTTGGGCAAAAGTGAATCGAATATTAATCAGCGCAAAAATGGTTCGACAAAATATTCAGGGCAAAAAAGCTATAAAATATTAACCCGTTTTTGCGCTAAGAAAATAATACGTAGATTCGATAGACGATAAGAAAATGGTTCTTTTTACCTCTGCGCGCTGCCGTATTTATGTACTATCGAAGGGACGTTTTTATAATACTATTGAGTATTGAGTGCTGTTTCACATGGAGCGGACGTGCGGACCATCGTGGACCATTGTGTGTATTTTTAAGAATTGACGGAGTACTTTCACCTGTAGATCGCCCATTGGTTGAACAAGTACCATGAGTATTGAATGTATGAATACTTTCACATAGGCGCGGATGATCCGTCGAAGCAAGGGATCGACGGATGGCTGTTGGACGAAATCATACGGGCGGACCATCCGCGCCCATGTCAAAATACTCATACAAGCTCATAGTACCTCTTCAATAAACGGACGGTCCGCGCGGACGCCGGACGGCCCGCTCCATGTGAAACGGCACAACAGGGACGATCAGCGCGGACGGTTTGAGCGAATGCTCCGCTCCGTGTAAAACTGCACTTCATACTAAATTTTATTTCGTGTTTTTGCACCTATTTTAGTGTGTTGTTTATCTTTCTTGTCTATGGTGTTGTTCAGTATGGCAAAGCATCTCTAGCAGAGCTGCAAGCTCACAGAAAACTTAAGTCTTTTTTTGACTTAAATCATTTTAGTGACTTAAGTCATTTGATTTTAAGTCGATAAATCAAATGACTTAAGTCATTTCATTTATTTCGAAAGATGACTTAAAATACTTAAATCTTTTTTTAACGACTTAAGTTATTTTAAAAAAGATTTAAATCTTTTAAAAGATACAATATGACCGAAAAAAGAACGGCGTCAGCGATGACTATGAAATGAAGTTCGCTGTCATTTTATATGTAAAATTATATGGGGAATGTCATTGATGTTTATTTCCAAGCCAACTGGATGCCGTTTTTTTTTATCATACGGTATATACCTATTGATATAGTAATTATTTATATTTTTTTGCTTCACACTGCTGTACTGCTGTTTATATAATTTTTTTGTGTTTCACACACATTTTTATACCTATAAGATAATGAGTTTGATATTACAAAACACAGTATTTTAGTTATAGGAAAATATAAAAGCCTAACGGCTCGGAAATTTTCAAAAGTGAAGAATATAATTATACAAAAATTATTTCCATTGTCTAGATGTGCACTTCCGAATATAACTTGTTTAGTTTATATCTGGTCGGCACCTTTTGACTTCGGCACGCGCTTTGATATCACACACGGACCGCCGCCGCCGATGCCATTTGAAGAAAAATATATTTCATAGAAAAATTAAATTACTCCCTCTTTTTATGCGATTTTTCGAAAAGAAAATGCGGACTGGGACCACATACGTATTTGCATTGATTGTGTCCGCACGTGTAATACGGAAGAATATAATATTTTTATTTGTTTAATATTTTTTTGAATTTTGTTTTATTTTTTATTTAATATAATTTATTTACGAATTTGTATTTTGAAAAAATAAATTCAGTGTTCAGTGACTTTAAGGATAATAGATAATGAAATGAAAAACACATTTTTATGGCCACTTTTTCTGCTCTATATCTCTGTGTGATGAAATATTGTCTCTGACGTTTCGGCTTCTGGCGACCATCATCAACTTAATTTTTTTAAATATGGACCTGATTTTTTTTTTCAATTTAATTAAATCCTTTCATCACTCTTAAAACACTATATATAGTCACTTTGATATTTGCCGACGTTTCGTACAGAAAATTCCATAACCAGAATATTTTATGCAAAAAAAAAATAATAAAAATGCAATACGGCATTTTATTGAGCATCAAATTGTGGCAACTTTGCCTCCATTTAACCGATCCTGTATCTCTTACGGTTTCCGAAATCCCAATGATGAGCGTCGAATTCGAGCCACCCTGTACAGAGTTCTGAAACCAGCAGCTTATAAATTTCTAGTCTGCACCGCCAACAAGCGTCACTAGCAAACAACTATTTAGAAAGAATATGATGAAACACTGCGTAATTTGAAAGGATGCAATGCTGAACAATTACTTTTTTAGCCTGTAACATAGACTAAAAAAAAGTAATTTTATTAGTATTAGTAATTTTATAGTGTTAAATCCCAATAAAACCGTTTCTGCATGAAAATAACGTTTTTATTACATTATTATCAAATTTTTTTCATATAATAAACTATTATATATTTGCATCGTGTCTCGGTCTCGTTCTCGGCCGAGAATTTATTTTTTTCTCGGTCTCGGTCGAGACTAAAAATCCAGGTTCGGTCGGACCTTAGTAATTTGTTTGTTTGCCGTTCTGGGAAATCCAGCCTGGTTAGCTCATCTGATGATGGGGTATAGGCCCCGAAACCGGTAACGAGAGGGTGGTTGGTTTCCCCATAACGGCAAACAAACATAATTTTTTGTTATTTTCCGTTTTTCATTATTTTTGGAAGCTGAAAATTTTACAAAACAGCAGTTACAAGGCAAGAAACATTTTTATTTAAATATTACATGTTGATACTGCAAGAACCCCTCACTTATTTTTTATTATGGACCCGCCCGAAAATGCTTCTATCCAAGAAATATTTTTATCTGTTAATAGATTGACATATTTTTACATTTTTTTCAATTAAATAAATCACATGAGGGGTCAAAAATAATAATGTTGCGGACCCGTACGTAACAATAATCAATATTCATTTCAAGAATCGCATAGGTGCGACGCCATATTTTCGTTTATTATGGTCTTTACTATACTCATTATGGTAATTTTAATCTATAATTTTTCAGATAAGAGATGTTGCAAATTTGGATGCTCTAATGAAGCTACCAGTAATAGATCTTGTTTTAGATGGGAACCCGTTATGTAATAAGTTCAGAGATAAAGATACTTATATAAGGTATGTGTTTCAGGTTTTTTGATTTATTAGATTTTTAATTATTCTTGACAAATTTAAGATATTAATTAATTTATTTTTATAAAAAAGGTCTGTCCAAACATATTCATGTTCTAGATACTTTAATTACTACATTTAAAATATAAAACTGTTATATATCAAGAAATCAAAATGTGAAGAATTTGCATACTGTTTGTTGTCTATGAAACAAAACAAGTATCTACATATCTAAATAAAATCTGCTACTTGTTACTTGTAAACTCAAATGTTTTGATTATTCATTTCAATATTAACTAAATATGTAATAAAGTAATATATTTTGTTGGACATAACATGAGAACATTTTAAGATGTACTATTTTTTGCAAAGGTTATTAATTGAAAGTCTGCTTTTAATTTCATGTATTCATAAGTGAAACATCATAGTAGTCATATAATTACATTGAAGAACTGAAAATATATATGTATACCAGACTTCTTATATTTATAAATTAAAAAAAAATACACCAGTACAGGCTCAAAGCTTTTAGTAGACAGTGTACACAACATATTTTTATGTACAGTGGTTACGTTTGCCTTTGCACTATCACATAAAAAATATATATTTTTTATATGAAAATAAGGCAATACTGGAACTGCTCCAGAAAAACTCCTTATAACCTTTTGTTGAGGTATGGAGTTGGAATAAAAATGTACCAATATGTTTCACTGTTGAAATAAAGCATGGCCAGAAAATATATGATTTCCCTTCCACTACTTCCTAAAAGTCCTAAAAAGAAGTTTGGTTATGCAATTTTTTGTATATATAAAAAAATGAAAAAGAAGTGTAAGAAATGTATGTATAATATAAAATATATTTATATATATTTTTATTTTTTAAATAGTTGAATTACATGAAATTATTATTGCATTTTGAAGTACAAGGTTTTTGCTATTTGATTTTATTTCATATATTATCTATCTGGTAAGGTAATATATGAATGATTAAGGTAGACAGTGCTCAAAAAATAAAAATATTTAATATATATGATATATGATCACTTGCAGTAGAGACTCAGCCTGCATATATTATATAGTATGGGGTTTTATTAATATTATATTTGATATTTAAAGCTCCATATTTTCTCCAAAAGGCTTTATATATGTAACTTCAAAAGTTGTCATTTTTTAAAATTACCACATGCAAATTTAACAATTTTCATTCGATAATATTATCCAAAGTTACTTTATTATTATATAAAAGTTTTCAGCATTTGTTATCTCTTATATTCTTAAATATGGATGAGTAATCAAATAAAATTTGATTAATAAACAAAATAAATGATATACTAGAACTCTTTTATGTCATTCTAGTGTAGTAAAGTACAAGTTAATAAATCTACAAGCAGATGATTATACAGCCTTTAGGATTATAGTCTGTCCAGTAAAAGAATATATGATAGTTTTGACAAATATCAAAAAACTCTCAGAAAAAAATACTCTACTAAAAATTACAGAAAAAAGTCACTCTCATATATTTATTAACTAGACAAACTATAGATATAGTTCTGAGTGACAATAAGAGTGTTCTAGATGTAAAACTTAAAACGGATAATTTTTGTTATGACAACAATGGTTGTATTCCTAAAGTGTATTTTTGTAAAATGCAATAAAGTTCTTTTCATTTTGTTTTATAACTTATATTTGAATTATTAATAAGATTATTGTTAGATTTTGATAAAAGATCTAGTACAAATGTGTTTGGATAGTATAGATAGTAAAAATGCGTTTGGATTTGGAGACGCAGCAATAGAACTTAATTGTTATATTTTGTTGATATAATCTATGCTCTGAGCGAGTGTTGCAGGTTTCTATTGACCATCTAATCGCTATTGTTGAGCCTTATTTGGCTCACCGTTTTCTATTTGCAGTGAAGTCCGTAAAAGGTTTCCCAAATGTATAAAATTGGTAAGCATACAACTAGTAATAGCATATTATAGTTTTTAGGACCTATTTCAAATTTAATGAAATACTATTTTTAAAATTGTAGCCTACCTCAATTAATTTGTTTAAATTGGAAAATAACATTAATATTTACACGAAATGTAACTCATAGGGACATGTAATTAGAATTTTTTAACTACCTTTTAAAAACTAAGACTATATTTGAAGCATAGAATTAATTTACTTTTAATATATAAATTACAATATTGAAAAATTTTGCTACATACTTAACACTTTACGGAGTGTTATTTAAGTACAGTATGATCGAAAGAAAACGTGGGCAGCGCGGCGCGGCGAAAATGACGATCGGTGTTTCACCATATAATTTTACGGTTATGCTGTTTTTTTTTCGTTCATATTGTATATAGACAAACCTGAGGAGGTGATTCTTTGAGCGATATAAATATTGATGCAGGAATACTTTATTTCCAATAATGGTTGTCAAACTTTAAAAAAGTAATTGGTTTCTCGTAATTTTCTGGATGTGCTGCATCGCCCACGTGAACATGGGAAATCCATGTAAATTTTAAAAATGAACAATAGAAGTTTTATTTTGGAAAAAGGCTTATTTGAAACTTTTTTCAAGTACTTAGAAATAAAAAACAGTTTTAAAAACTTAAAATGAAGCAAATTATTTTGCATAATTTATACGAATTCGTTTTCAAGTTATGCGAGAGAGATACAAAAATACAAAATTATATCACAATATGACAAATAAATTATGATTTTCTTCTATAGATTTGTCAAAAATATCCTAAATTATATTCTCCAGGAAAAATTAAAAAAAATACACTGTAAACATAATTGAATCTTTTAAAAATCAAATATATTTCGTAAATAAGTAAACCAATGCTTCAAACGAAAATTTTGTGGATTAAATAATTTGTACTTGTTATCTATGTATAATATCTATAATATAGGGAAATGAAGATAATTTGCGCTACATTTTCTGTTCCCAGTTGTAAGTTAAATTTAAAAGTTGATCCAGTATATGCCGAGAAAATGAAAATATTCCGAAATTTGATATATGCTCTTAAGTGTCCAAGATGCCTCGCATGCCTTTTGACTCTGTATGAAATAACTTATAAGTGGTATTATAAAAAGACATCCATTGCGAGATAGTTTCCATTTTGTTGAAAACCTGGCCTTCAAGGATTTTTTAATTATTTTAACAGAAGTGAGATAAAGACGTGCTTCGTCGTATTTGCCTTGTAAGTTATCTGGTTTGAAAAAAAATTCTAGGTGATTATATCGACACTATGGAGTCGTAAGGATAAATATCTTCGTGCATTAAAAAATGGTCATAAAAAAGGAAGACTTAATATGGCGCTGCTGTAGCAAAAACCTAAAATTTAAAATGTGCGCCGAAAATTTTTAGAACAGGAAATGATTCAAAAGAGATAAATATTTGACGTGAAGGCGCGGGTTTCAAAAAAATACAAATTTTATTTTCATGTTACATGAAATAAATTATCGATTTTTATTCAGCAGCAATAGACTGGGCCTCTAATATATAAAAATAATTGTTTTATATTCTAAAAAATAAAAACAAAGTTTTTTTGGGTAATGTTTGGTTATGTTACTTTTATTCTCTTATCTATGGTTACTTTTCATTTTTTAGATTTACCCGTCGTTAGCGCCACTGTGGCTATTTGGTGAACCCTTATTCTTCCCATTTTTGTGACCACTTTTTCAAATAAAGTCGTATAAGAGATATTTCTCCTCATCTCTGCACTCTGTAATCGACACCTCACTTGATTGGCAAGAACACATAATAAAATAAAATCAAATGAACGACCTTCGTCGGCTTTGTTTGCAATTAGGAAAATTGGCTTTACGGTAAGGCAACAGGTGACAATAATAACATATCTCTGAAGTCGTATTGCATACTATTTTGCACTTTTCTTAAACAGTGTATTAAGCAAAAGAAAGCAATCAGATCAATAGCAAATATACCTGCAATTGATAGTTGTAAGCCCTTTTTCCCATCTTTGCGCTTAATCACTATATGGAAAGATAATAATCCTTGACAACGTTATTTTAAAATAAAACTTATGTTTGCCACACATTTTGGAGCACTCGATACAATTAAAAATAATTTAAATTATGCACTTTAACACCGTCTGAAACTTCTGTATTTATTTTTAGCACTCGAAAAACAAATGATTAATTAATTTAATTAATTAACTCGAAAAACAAATGAGATAATGAACATTAATGCATTGTTGACTCACCCTGTACAATAGAAAATCTTTTATTGGCAACCTTTAGTTAATGTTGCTTTCACTAATGAATGGTAGAAATTACTAGTAAAAGCAGACAATTCTTTTTAAAAAACGACATTCATTGGTCAAATGCGTAATTGTTAGCATTTCCTAGTTAGAAACTTCCTAGAAAGTTAACAATCACTGAATCTCCGACTCACTGTAACATATATAATTTTTATCTTAAAATCACCTCCTGAAGTTTAGCTAATAATAAAATGTACTTAAAATAATAATAATAATGTACCTAAATACCGTATGATCGAATAAAAACGGCGTCAGCGATGGCTGTGAAATGAAGATCGCTGTCATTTTATATGTTAAATTATATTGGAAATGTCATCGATCGTCATTTCCAAGCCAACTGGACGCCAAACCAACTGGACTATCATACGGTATCACCTTGTATATTAAGTATAGTATTATTTTGTCAGGATGGAATTGACCTGCCTCCACCGATAAGTTTTGACATCTCAGAAGAAACGCATCTACCTGATGGGCAACAAACTTTCCTCTGCAACTCTGAAGGGGAAGTAATTGTGCGACAGTTTTTGGAGCAATATTTTCAAATCTATGATACTGAAAATAGGCAACCGCTTTTACAAGCATATCATGAACATGCTGTATTTTCATTAACAATGGCATACCCCTATGGATATGGAAAAGAAAAGAATGTATCTTGGCTGAACTGGTACAATACAGACAATAGAAATATATTAAAACTCACTGATGGGGACAGAAGATTTAAATTGTTGAGACAGGGACATCTTTCAGTAGTATCTTATTTGCAAGAAATGCCGCAGACAAAGCATGACATTCATAGTTTTACTGTTGATTTGACAATTTTTACAGTAAGTTGAAATATATTTCTTATTGCCCAATTAATTGCATTACTTTTTTTATTTTCTTTTTCAGCCACACATGATTTCCTTAACCATATCTGGCATGTATAAAGAACTGAAAAGTGGACATAAAATACCGCCAACCAGATTTTTCTTCAGAACTCTGGTTATAGTACCTGCAGGAACAGGATTTTGTATCGCCAATGATCTACTTCATGTTAGTAATGCCACTCCAGATCAAGCAAAGGTAAATATCTAATGAACATTTGTTTTAAATCATGTAATTTAATAATGGCATCATAATCTTCAGAAAATTCCGGGTTTTTTGTTTCAACTATTATTTTAACCATTTTGTACACGGATAGAAGAATAGCTCTCGGCTGTATCTCGGAAAGTATTAGCCATAGGGCCTACGGAAAAAAATATTTTTAACTAAAGAGGCTATAAGAAATTGCTGAAAATTATTTTTAAGTTTGTAGAACGGCAGTTAGAGAGGATAAAAACGCTACTAAGACTATCAAAATGTTGATCTAATAATTTATAATACTAAGGCGCGGTCTCTTCAGTTATAAATAAATAACTTTTATCTAACAAATAACCATCTAAAAGATAAACAATCTAGAGCCTGATATCTATAGGATATAACATTTGGGTATTTTCATACAAAATAATCCAATAGATAACAATTTGGAGGACGGCCGCCTACGGACCGGTAGACACTCTGTAGAGAAAGTATTGCCAATATAAGATATCTGAAATTGAGATGGTTATATATGAAAAGTCGATACAACAGACAGAGACAGAAACTCGGAATTTCAAATCGTTAGATTAAAAAGTGAGGTTATTGTTCAGTTGTCAAAAGATCGTCAAAATGAAAATAAAAACAATAAAATTCAACTAAAATATATTTTGTGT
>NW_022146332.1:16467-20320 GCF_002938485.1 Sitophilus oryzae | reverse complement strand
GAACCACAGATTTGACATATATTTTCTTCTTCTTTATTTTTAAATGGCTTGAACTTATGTGGGCCATTTAGCCAGTTTCCAGTAAAAACAAATTATAATTGAAAGCATTTTTAGATATGTTATAAAATTTTTATATACAAATGATATATATTTGATTTTTAGAGCATTTTTTGCGTATTAATGAAAAAAAATTGTCTACAAAAATTTTTGTAGATTTCTTAAAAAGTAAGGTAATGTTTGTATGCCATATGCCTTCTTAACTTCAAGTAAGTGCTGTTTTAAATTAGGTAGCGGCAAACTATATTAATCAATGCCGGGATAACAAGAAACACGGCCTCGCTGTTGTCTAATAGAAGATATTAATTATATGATTCCGTGTAATTCTACCAGGTATGACGACCTGCGTTGGATGTACTCTTGATTTTTTTATGGGTAGATTTTAATGGAATAAATTGGGAACCTGTCCCAAATATTGGCATTTTAGAATCAGCTTTTAGAGAAATGGTAAGTTAGATTAACTAATTTTTCAAATATAGAATATCTTTCATTGAGGCACTCATCAGGATCAGTCGAAGATAGGAATAAATGCCAGAGGATGTTGTGTACTGCACTCGTGGCTTTGTTTATTCTAGGAAAACTGCATAGAAAATGCCCAAGTAACAAGTTAAATCCTTTTTCCGTTCTATCTTCCCAGATATTTTCGCCAGATCTTTGAATAAAGAGAATTTAGATGGATTCTGATAATATCAGCACTTTGTTCTTCACTTAATGAGTAATAATTTATTTATATTTATACCTTTGTTTTTATATTTAATTACATTTTTTTTATCTTGGAAAACAAAAGGCTGAGGACCGCGGTTTGAATCCCGTGTAAACACTCGGTCAGATGATCCCTAGCAGCATAAGCCGGATAGCCCTCGTAACTTAAGGCCATCTAAATGAAAACTACGAGGATTATCCGGTCTGTCATTTACGCGGAATCCAAACCTCGTTCCTCAGCCATTTATTTTCAAAAATAAAAGTGTGATTAGATTTGGCGCATTTTTTTCAGAAAAAAGTCAGAAATATCCGGAAGAATTCAAAGATATTTTGAAAAAACCGAAGGAATTTTATCAGAAACGATTGATCAGCACTTGGAAAAGGTTTTAGAACGTCAGGGACCCTCTAGAATGCGAACCATCTCCGGATTTTCTCTACTTCATCCTGTTCATTTTCAGAGCATTTACAGGGGTCCTTGCGTTTGCGAGCTGCTCAAATACCTGGCAATGATGTGTTTCAAGCTGATCGACATGGATATCATTGATTTATCCCATTTAAATCAATTTCAGTTCAGGCACACAGATATCCGTGTGTCTAAAGTACAGGTATTTTATTCATAAACTATGACTTTAATTACAAGTAAATGCTGTTTTAAATTAGGTAGCGGCACAATATATCCATGTCAGGATAGCGGAATGCCAAGAAACATGACCTCGCTGTTGTCCGATAGAAGATGTTAACGAATTGTGTGATTTCGTGTAATTCTAGCAGGTATGACAGGCTGTGTTGAATTTACTCTTGCTTGTTATTCTCCCCAAAGTACAGTGGCCAAAAAAAAAATATTTAAAAATATCTTAATTATTTTAGAGAAAACCCTTTCCGTGTTGCTCTTGATGGCAATGATGCACTTGGATTCTTTGAAGAAGCATTAGAAAAAGCCAATCAGTTGAATATACAGTTAAATTTAGATGTCATGTGATAGTCCAGGGTGTGATAAAAAAATATTATTCCAGTAGTGGCGTCTACAAATGCTATTCTATGAAAAATTAGTTGATGCACAAGACGTTTTATGGGTAATGTGACAATTATTGGCACTTCAGAATCAGCGTTTAGAGAAATGGTATGTTAGATTAACTAATTTTTTAAATATATAGTATCTCCTTCATTTTTATTATCAGGATCAGCTGAAGATAGGAATAAATGCCAGAGGATGTTGTGTACTGCCCTCGTGGCTTTGTTTATTCTAGGAAAATTGTATGTAGCAAATGCATGTGCGATACGTGTGAAAAGAATATATTTGAAGAGAATATCTGGCGCTACCGAAATCTGGAGATTTAGGAAAGACTGAGATGTTTACGGATGAGCGTATGCAGTAAGATTATCTGAATATATCTGCGATTACTGGGCAAGGAAAGAAGGTAAATATATTTTTTTAAGATCTTTGGTAGAAATTAGTCTATTTTATTTAATAGATGGTGTAACAAGAAGATTTGGTGATGATAGTTTACTTGTTGAGTTGGTACAAACACTGGCAAAACCTCGAAGTGGAATGAAGACAGATAGGGGAATTCAAGACAACTTTTTAGAGCAGCATTAATTAGAAATAAAAAACCTTTAAGTAGAAAAAAGTTTGAGACTGTGTTGGATGTACTCTTGATTTTTTATGGGTAAATTTTAATGGAATAAATTGGGAACCTGTCCCATATATTGGCATTTTAGAATCAGCTTTTAGAGAAATGGTAAGTTAGATTAACTAATTTTTCAAATATAGAATATCTTTCATTCAGGCACACATCAGGATCAGTCGAAGATAGGAATAAATGCCAGAGGATGTGTACTGCACTCGTGGCTTTGTTTATTCTAGGAAAACTACATAGAAAATGCCCAAGTAACAAGTTAAATCCTTTTTCCGTTCTATCTTCCCAGATATTTTCGCCAGATCTTTGAATAAAGAGAATTTAGATGGATTCTGACAATCTCAGCACTTTGTTCTTCACTTAATGAGTAATAATTTATTTATATTTATACCTTTGTTTTTATACTTAATTACATTTTTTTATTTTAGAAAACAAAAGGCTGAGGACCGCGGTTTGGATCCCGTGTAAACACTCGGTCGGATGATCCCTAGCAGCGTAAGCCGGATAGCCCTCGTAACTTAAGGCCATCTAAATGAAAACTACGAGGATTATCCGGTCTGTCATTTACGCGGAATCTAAACCTCGTTCCTCAGCCATTTATTTTCAAAAATAAAAATGTGATTGTGATTAATTAGATTTGGCGCTTTTTTTTTCAGAAAAAGTCAGGAATATCCAGAAAAATTCAAAGATTTTGTGAAAAAGCCGAAGGAATTTTATCAGAAACGATTGATCAGCACTTGGAAAAGGTTTTAGAACGTCTGGGACCCTCTAGAATGCGAACCATCTCCGGATTTTCTCTACTTCATCCTGTCCATTTTCAGAGCATTTACAGGGGTCCTTGCGTTTGCGAGCTGCTCAAATACCTGGCAATGATGTGTTTCAAGCTGATCGACATGGATATCATCGATTTATCCCATTTAAATCAATTTCAGTTCAGGCACACAGATATCCGTGTGTCTAAAGTACAGGTATTTTATTCATAAACTATGACTTTAATTACAAGTAAATGCTGTTTTAAATTAGGTAGCGGCACAATATATCCATGTCAGGATAGCGGAATGCCAAGAAACACGACCTCGCTGTTGTCCGATAGAAGATGTTAATGAATTGTGTGATTTCGTGTAATTCTAGCAGGTATGACAGGCTGTGTTGAATTTACTCTTGCTTGTTATTCTCCCCAAAGTACAGTTGCCAAAAAAAAAATATTTAAAAATATCTTAATTATTTTAGAGAAAACCCTTTCCGTGTTGCTCTTGATGGCAATGATGCACTTGGATTCTTTGAAGAAGCATTAGAAAAAGCCAATCAGTTCAATATACACGGTGTTAAGTTTAGATGTCATGTGATAGTCCAGGGTGTGATAAAAAAATATTATTCCAGTAGTGGCGTCTACAAATGCTATTCTATGAAAAATTAGTTGATGCACAAGACGTTTTATGGGTAATGTGACAATTATT
>NW_022146332.1:11791-14263 GCF_002938485.1 Sitophilus oryzae | reverse complement strand
AAAAAAATAAAAACAACTGGGTTGTAAATAAAGATCCAATTCAGTTGAATGATTCCTTGTAAGCGTTAAGGAGACCCTACTTAAATTAATGTAATTTAATAATTATTTTTTGTTGTCCTTGTAGTTTAGTCTGTATTTTTTACGTTCATTGTAGATTTTATGTGATCTGTGTATGTATTTATTTCACGTTCTTGTTAAATTTAGTGATTTTTTAGGCAGCTTTAATTGTATAATTTTAATGTAACATTTTTTGTTTAAGCTTAGTTTAATCGACATTTTTTATCTTTTGTATTGAATTTTTTTTTTGTAACGTGTACATATAATACAGGTGGTTCCTTTGTTTTAAGTTCTAATACATATACAGTATGATCGAAAAAAAAACGGCGTCAACGATAGCTATGAAATGAAGATCACTCTCATTTTATATGTAAATTTATTTGGGAAGTGTCATCGATCGTTATTTCCAAGCCAACTGGACGCCGTTTTTTTTTTTCGATCATACGGTACTCTACTAATAAAAATTTATACTGTATGATCGAAAAAAAAACGGCGTCCAGTATGCCTTGGAAATAACGATCGATGACATTTCCCATATAAAATGACAGCGATTTTTATTTCATAGCCATCGCTGACGCCGTTTTTTTTTCGATCATACGGTATAAAAACAACAAAAAATCATCTACATAACTATTTTATTTTTTTTTATACAAAATAGTACATTACATACATTTTTTTAATAAATATTAAAACTTCAACTAAAGGAATCACTTGTAAAAATAACATTCTGTTCTAATATCTAGTATCAATTAAAAAATAAGAGAGAATTAGATGTAATTTTTTAAAAATAAACAAGATTAAAAATTAAACGTTTTTTATTTTAAACAATTAGAATTTAGTCTACTAGCTCTAGTAGATTCCCCTAGAGAGAACATCGTAGAAAACTCACCCTGTATATACCCAATGTACTTATACTTATCGTCATGAATAAAGAAATTTATTATATGTACAAATGTATTTTATTTTCCACCCTATATCCAAAAATATTAAGCCTAAATAATTAATAGAATTTTTAAAGCCAGAAATACCTAAACAATATAGTCTCTCGATAATCAAAGTGAATTCAGACAAGCATGAAAAAGGCTCAGTAAAAAATATTTTTGATCTTCTTGACAAAATGGTGAAGGAATTTTATTAAAAATGTATTTTTCTAAAATATTTTTTAATTAATTTAAAATATACCGTCACACAGTCAAAAATATTTTTGATCTTCTTGACAAAATGGTGAAGGAATTTTATTAAAAATGTATTTTTCTAAAATATTTTTTAATTAATTTAAAATATACCGTCATAGAGTCAAAAATATTTTTGATCTTCTTGACAAAATGGTGAAGGATTTTTATTAAAAATGTATTTTTCTAAAATACTTTTTAATTAATTTAAAATATACCGTCATACAGTCAAAAATATTTTTGATCTTCTTGACAAAATGGTGAAGGAATTTTATTAAAAATTAATTTTTCTAAAATAATAATTAATTTAAAATATATGACCAACGAGCTCGAAGAGTTAGATTTTTTTAGAAAAACGTAATTATCTCGAAAACTAAGAAAAAAATACCTACATTTCTTTACGTCATTCGATAGAGAATTAAAAGCTCTATCTCTATGCAGAATCTCAGCTCAATCGGAGATACTTTAATTTTTAGGTCAAAATTTAGCAAAGGGGTTAGCCTTAGCTCATTTCGAGCCGAAAAATTAAAGTATCTCCGATTGGGCTGAGATTCTGTATAGAGATAGAGCTTTTAATTCTCTATCGAATGACGTAAAAAAAAGTAGGTATTTTTTCCTAGAAAAAAAGTTATTAAGGGTTGAAGTTTGCCAACGAGGTCGAATCGTTAGAGATAGCACATTTTGGGGGAACAAAATTCGCAGCGTCAATTCGCTCAGTTTCTGCCACGATTTATCATTTTGGGCATCAATTTAGACCGTTTTAAAATAAATTTAGTTTGCCGTATGTACTTTTTTACTATATAGAGTAATATTGAAATATTAAAATTCCAAAAATGTGTTACCATAAAAAGACAAAAAATTATTCTTCACAAACATGGTACGGTTTTATATATAGATTATTCAATTTGGAATTAAAATATTAATATTAAGGAAGGGTAATCTTGGGTAATGTAACAAATCTACTACCGTATGATAGAAAAAAAAAACGGCGTCAGCGATGGCTATGAAATGAACTTCGCTGTCATTTTATATGGGAAATGTCATCGATCGTCATTTCCCCTGTCAACTGGACGCCGTTTTTTTTTTTCGACCATACACCGTATCTATGGAATGAAACAATAAATAATTGAAACGTAAATTTATTTAAATTGAATGATACAGATGCATATACAGGATGTAATAGAACATAGGTACCTAATAATATAATGGATTGTATGAAATACATAACTAAAACGGCTTTAAA
>NW_022146332.1:0-5753 GCF_002938485.1 Sitophilus oryzae | reverse complement strand
AACACTTTCCAGTAATTTTTACGAGTATTTAGAAAGTCCAACGAAAAAAAAAAATAGAAATATAATTGCACAAATATAAATTGCAAACAATATAAAGCACAAACAATGTATAATTTGTACTTTCTAAAGCCTAGTTCTCATGGTGCGGAAAATCGCGTTGCGGGAGCGGAATATCGCTTTCTGTTGAAGAAAGTAAAATTGGCCGGTTCACATGAGGCGAGATTCCGGATGCGGATTTTTAGATAAATTTAGGGTATTTCAGATTATTTTCTAGTGATTTTTTTTAATGTCAGAACTTGAAAGGTGACAGTGACAAGACAAGTGTGTTTTTTAAGTAAATAAACAATAAACAAAAATATTTGTAACTTGTATATTATTATATTAATTTAAATCTTATGTGATTATGGATACCAATATTGCTAACAATTATAACTACTATCAATGGAGAAGGCAGTACATAGTTGGATTAATATTAATTTATGAATGGCATAAAAACAAAAAGTCTTTACAAAAACAGAATAAAAAAAGGAGAATGTGGGTCAGAGATATTTTCTTAAAAAGGTCTGAGCAAGGCGATTATAATAATCTTGTGAGAGAAATGCGGTTGGGAGATATTTCAAGATATCATAACTATCTGAGAATGTCTCCAGAGCAATTTGACTATCTTCTGAGCAAAATGGAGCATGCATTAGCAAAAAATAATATTGTACGTGAACCGATACCACCAGGAGAAAGATTGGCTCTCACCATAAGGTAAAAATTATTAATAAATTATTATTTATTATGACATTAAAATTTTTAATTTAATAATATAAGGTTTGTACAAAGGTACAATCATCATCTTCCTTGATGTCATATCTATCACTACCTACTGTTTCTAATTCTAATATTACAGATACCTAGCATCAGGAGACAGTATGATGTCTATGTCCTATTCCTATCGTGTGGGTAAAAGTACAGTTTCATATTTGGTAAAAGAAACATGCAAAATAATTTGGAAATGTTTATGGCAAGATTATTTAAAACCTCCAAATACAGAAAAGTGGAAAGAGATTTCTAATGATTTTAAACGTGTGTGGCAAATGCCTAATTGTGTTGGAGCAATTGATGGCAAACATGTGGTTATTCAAGTAGGTTCTTTGTGTTGAAATATATATATACATATAGTATGCCCTTTATAATATATATATATAACACTTTTTAGGCCCCACCTAATTCAGGCTCAGATTTTTATAATTATAAGGGAAGCCACAGCATTGTTTTAATGTCTATATGTGATCCTTTTTATAAGTTTACCTTAGTAGATATTGGGGCTCGAGGGCGCCAAAGTGATGGTGGAATATTAAGAAATTCTGAAATGGGGAAAAAATTAATAGAAAATCAATTAGAATTTCCTTCAGATTGTCCAGTTGAGTATGGTGGAGAAAATATACCATTTTATATTGTTGGAGATGAAGCATTTCCACTTAGAACTAACTTAATGAGACCATATCCAGGAAGATTATTATCACAAGAAAAGAGAATTTTCAATTATCGGTTTGTATAATAATAATGTGTATATTGCTTTAAAATTAATAATTATGCACGTTTTGTTAGCCTAAGTAGAACTAGGAGAGTTTCAGAGAATACTTTTGGGATATGGGTCGCAAGATGGCGCATCTTTCGTAGACCAATAAATACCTGCTTAGAAACAACTGAAGACATGATCAAAGCAACTATATGTCTCCATAACTATTTAATGGAGGGTAGACATGAACTTTATTGTCCAAAAAATTTTGTCGATATGGAAGATGCAAATGGAAATATTACCAATGGGCTTTGGAGGGAAGAAGGTGACTCTAACAACGTTTATAGTTCTACCAGGATGGGTAGTAACAATACTACTCTTAATGCAGCCAAAGTGAGGAGTCATTTAACATCTCACTTCTTGTTTGATGGAGCAGTTCAATTTCAGTGGAACAAATAAATAATATAAAATATAAAGTATAAATAATTATGATAAAGCAATAATAATACCTATACTTTTGTATTCACAATTCTTAATTATTTAATTTATGCGTTACTTTTATATCTATTTTTTAATATTTTCTAGCCATTTAGATTTGGGACAAATAAAGAATAAATTTCACTCATTCAAAAATCATTTATTTGTGTTTTTTTTTCAAATATAAATTTTTTTGCTAATTGTAATAATTGAATTTCAAGATCTAAACAATCTTCTTGATTCAATGTCCCTAACATTTCAGACAAACGCTGGCATATTGGATTTATGTTTGTTGGAGAAATTGCAATTGGTGGTGGAGGTAAATTTTTAATTGCTTCAACGATTATGGAGGCTGAATCCTCTCTTTCTCTTTGTCTTTTGGTTCCTACAAAAAATGTAGGTATAGTTAGAAATATGTAAATCTAATCAAATATTATTTTGCTGGTTGTTAAGTAATTAAAATATTTAGCAAATAATTATACAAAATCAATATTAATCTTAGTTTTTACCTTTTGGAGTTTGAGGTTCAGGAGTTGTGGAGGTAGAAACTGTTAATGTATCTTGTACTGGAGTTATGTTGGTTATCGTACTGAAACAAAAAAATATATAAATAGGAATAGTTGTAAAATACAAAGGACTAAGTATTTATAATAATATAAAAAATACTCACGCTCGTGGCGCCAGACAATCTTTTAAAAATTTCATGGACTCATAATGTTTCCATGTTCTTTTTTTTTTTGACTCCACGCCAGAACCACTGGGCACATATACCTCTTCTTCTCCTTTTACTTTTACAAATTGGTCTCTTAAATTTTTCCATTTCTTTTGCAAATAAGGAATGGAATATTTTTCTAAAAATATATATTTTTTTATATTAGCATCCAAAAAACAAAAAAAGTACTTACTGTCAAAAAACTCTGCAATCTCTAGCCATGCCTTATCTTTTTCTGGTTTACCCCTTTGTGAAAGCTTCAGTTTAGAGTTCCAGAGGATAGGTTTTACCTCTACGTTAGCAATTAAAAGCTCCTCAAACGTAGAAATATTATTGGCATTGGCATGGTCTGATTGTGTCTGGTCATCATTTCTTGTGTAAAGGACAAAAAGATGCGATTTAATAAAACATCTTCAATATAAATACAAAAATGATATCAAGGGATCATGGACACATAATACAACCACTAACAAAATGCATAATATTATGCTTGGTGTCGCTAATCATGTGATATCATTTTTGTATAGGTACTTACTAAAATTTTTATAACTTTTTATACAGGTTATAATACAACCACCAGTAAAATGAATAAGATTGGACTCAATGTCATTGATGCTATCATAAAAAGTTATGTGAATTTTAGTATATTGGGTATATTAGTATATTGTATAGATAAGCTAAATGCTTACTGTGTATCAGTTTCAGTTTCGAATGTTTTGATGGTGGCCAATGTCATATGATTACAATTTCCCTCGCCACAAATATCACATATTACCTAAAAAATAACTAACCTTTTATCCTTAAATGATAGCATTTTAGAAAGTATAGCAAAAGAAGTAGCTTTTTTTTACTAACGACTTAACATTTTTAATTTTATCCCGTTTTGGCAAAATTTGGACTTAACATAGTTATACTCTGAGGTACAGACTTACTAAATACTAAATTACCGTGAAAATTACTTACCTCAATGACGTCCATAATTAATTAAAATCAAAATCCCAACTCCAAAATTAAAATTCAAACTACGACCAAAACAATCAAAAACAAAACAAACCTTCCCTCCCAATTTGAGGTTAGGTAAAAAATTAAACGAAGAAAGAACATGTTTAGACAAAGATAGACTATAAAAACTCGCTAAAAAGTTAAAAATAGTTTAACTTTTTGCGGATCCGCTAAAAGTTGAAATTTTCCCGCAGCGGGACAATTTTAAAAAAATCCGCGCTGGCAACGCGATTTTCCGCTCCATGAGAACTAGGCTTAAACCGTATAAAATTGTTATTATTTTGGAAATAGGCGCAACTTTTAATACGCATGCGCAAAGTAAGAGTCCTCGAGAAAGACAAACCTATTGAACAAGTGCAATAGAAGGTTTGAAAATGGCATGTCGTGATGTTGGAGACATATTTTTAATGCTAAACTTATGGCGGTGATTTATCCACGTAGTATATATATGATCTAGGGTTCGACAACATATGACGTTACATTGAACGATGGCTGTACGTCTATACTTATTTCTTCCATTTGACAGTTTTCTATTTCCTATTTTTTGCTCCAAAATACAAAATATTACAAGAAGAACTTACCGGTGGAATTTATGCAGTCCTGATCCTCAAACTGAGATACTGATCCTCAATCGATTTCTTATTGATGATCCTGTACTGCAGTAACTCTTTCGTGAAACGACATCGGGTTCCTGGCTATGTAACAGTTCTGATCGTGACATTTCGATATGTCAACGTCACAAGACGGCCCGGCAAAACCTTCGGGACACTGGCAGGAATATCCGGTCTGCGAGGCGTCGGGAATGCATATTTTGAACACCGGACACGGGTTCCTGGCACACTCGTTCACTATAGTGTCGCATCGGTCACCTCCGTACCCTTCGTTACAGAGACACTCGAGTTTTTGGTGATGTTTCGGTGATACGAAGCTGGTGACGTCTGTCGAAACCGGTTCTAGTTCGCTAGTATCCAGGACGTAGTGATCCTGGCATGATCCGTACAGGCAGTACTTGTTATTGCACTCTAGCCTGATGATTTCCTCGACTACTAGCTTGGTACTTTCTTCCAGTTCTTCTAAATTGTCGTTGAGAGCTTTTCTTATGGTATCCGAGCTGTAGAAACCATCGTCCGATTTTCTGACAGTAAATAGAACGTCTAGGTCCTTGTGAATGTAACGTTTTGATCTAAAAAAAAATATTTTAAATAATTTTTTTAACACTAATTTTTTTTAAGTTTACCTCTCGTTTAAATAGTCTACATTTCTTCTAGCTCTAAGCAAATCATCGTCTCTTGATGGTTGAACGCTCACTATAATGACATCTTTCGATTTACAGTTCATTGCATTTCTGACAGCTCTTACAAAACCTGGTAAAGAAAAAAAAATTGTATACTCAGATGCAGAAAAAAGCAACAAAGAATATTTTCGTGTGTTATATATTTTTTATTTTCAACGATATTTTCATGATTTTTTTTAATAAACTGTATATAAATAATCAATTTTAATTAGTAAACTCAGTTTTTTTATAAATTTTAGTATTAGGCTTACTATACAGGGTAAATCGAAGGGTTATTTTTTTCCCTAACTTTAAAACACCCTGTGCAATAATTTCGCCAGGAAACTTATCTAAAACATTAATTTTCGGTGAGAACCATGATGTCTCCCAAGCATTTTGCGTTTTGGATCATGCCAATACACGCGTATTTTTAATAGCGAAATGAAGTTGCCAAGTTTTTCTGCAATTTCTGTATTTTTTTTAAAGAAAATATTAAACAAATTTATTGACAACCTTAGACGATCGTAACACATAGACACATTTTTCTTGTCGATATTCCGTAACCAACATAAAATAACGCGTGTGACGTCAGGGCAAAAAAACCGTACCTTTTCTGTGGCTCAAAATGAAGGATTCCGGACTGACGTCCCTGAATCTGATTCCGACCGAATTGTCCAGCATAGTTTCCGTCAAAACGTCCACGTTTATTTTGACAGTTGTATAGGTGAAGAACTTGCCATCTGTCACAGAGACATTCAACCTGTATTCGCCCACATCCAGCC
>NW_022146331.1:96098-101469 GCF_002938485.1 Sitophilus oryzae | reverse complement strand
CTTCTCAGAACTTCCATGTTGGTTACATGTTCTGTCCATGGTATTCTCAACATCCTACGGTATGTCCACATCTCGAAGGCCTCCAGTTTCCGCTCGCAAAGCTCGTTGAGGGTCCAAGCTTCCATACCATACAAAAGGACTGGGAATACATAACATTTGAGCATACGAGTTCTCAGATCTATGCTCAAATCGGGGCTACAGAGCAGCTTCTTAATCTTCACAAAGGATGCACGGGCCTTTTCAATGCGAATCTTTATTTCAGAACAATAATCCGCGGTGCAGTCGACACTTGTACCCAGGTACTCATACCTCCCTACTCTTTCGAGGCGAGGAGCCTTCCGCGTACAGATATTCATTGGGCACTCCAGTTTTAGTGACAATCACGTATTTGGTCTTCTTAACATTGAGTGGCAGACCATATTCTCGACTAGTTGTGATGACGTTATTTAACATATTCTGAAGGTCTTGCATGTTTTCAGCGAGAAGGACTGTATCGTCCGCGTAGCGCAAATTGTTCAGTGGTATACCGTTAATTAGTATTCCGCCAGCATCATTTTCGAGGGCTTTGTTAAATATTTCCTCTGAGTAGACGTTGAAAAGGAGTGGTGAAAGAATACATCCCTGTTTAACTCCTCGTTTGATATCCACTGCTCTCATCAGTTCAGATCGGACACGAACAGACGCACTCTGATTGAGGTACAGTTTTACTATTATTTGTATATCTCTTGTATCGAGATTTTTTTGTTTTAACGCTTATATTAGTTGCTTGTGTCTTACTTTATCGAATGCTTTATTATAGTCAATAAAGCAGGGATTATTACCAATATAATATAAAATATATATAATATAAATAAATATATAATATTATTCATTACCAAAAACACCAATAATTTATTTTATGTTTGGAAACTGAACATCACATACTATTTTACTATTTAACAGTACAGTATGTGAAAGATAACAAAAATTTAAACAGTATAGTATATGAAATAACAACGTGAATTTGTCACGTGCTATTGGGATGCTATGGTTTGAATCTGGTGGTTGCTGGCTTTACAGAACTATGCAGCATTAATTTCAATTACGTGTTTATTTGTCTGCGTCAAAATATCTTATTTTTAATGCAGAAAAGTACATAATGAATCGGTATTGAAACTAAAAAAACTTCGAATTTCCATATATCTTCATTTAATTTAACTTATACACGACGTTTCAGCCAGATGAATAACTGACTGTTGTCAAGTTCAAACAAGTGTTTGAAGTGTTTTTTTATTTTATTTAGTGACAATATAGCTAGAAAATTGGAGTAGAATGTCAATATTAAAACACAAGTTTAAATTTCTTTTTGGATTTAAGCTATCCAACAAGGAATCCGAAAAAGTTAGTTTCTGTGGTTATTTATTCTCTTTGACTCCACCGAAATGTTTACCTTGGAAAGAAACGAGATATCCAGCCACAGCAGAATTACCTGGAGACATCTTTTTAGATTTTGGATCGTCAGGTTTCTTTTAATTAAAACTTCGAAGCCGGTTTGCATTAATCATTAGGAAAGAGACGAGATAGGAAGTAGAGGGGAAGGTAGGTTAGTATTATGACGCATCTCATGAATTTTTATGAATTTTACCTATTGACGGATCCCTTACACTTTGTTCTTTCGGTTAATGAAATATTCTTAATTGCCCTGGGTCCTTGATTAAAAGCTCTTAACGCTATAAAGCCCAGCGTTTTAAATTCGTCTGCCTTATTTCTGTAATTATAGACACCGTAGCTTTTTGTTTGCTTTTATCGTTGTTTTTTTGTGAGACATAAATTTACGAAACTGTAAACGGTTCAGTTGAAAATTGTGTTAAATATTATTGGGGTGAATATATTAAAAAGGAACATATAAATTTGCGATCTAATAATAATAATAATATAATCAAACTGTGTATCGTTTATTTTAAACTGATAAATACTAGATTTTTACCAAGATAGACAAAGTTTCAAAATATAAATATATATAACTATAGAGGGTCAGTCTTAAATAGGTGCAAGTATTTAAAGAAATAGTATGTCTCGACCGCAGAAACACGTCTATGAGTTTTCTTCGCTAAATTCAAATTTTGAAAATTTGGAATTTTCTAAAAAAAATGAAAATTTTATTAGTTTTTAGTTGAAAAATCATAATTTCTTGATAATAATTGCAATATGCTTCGCAATTATAATATACTATTTTATCTACTATTTTTGATAGATGTAAGGCAATTTTAACAGTTGCTATGGAAAAAAACTCATAATCGTGTTTCTGAGGTCAAAATATACTACTGCTAAAAATATTTCCACATTTTAAGATTCACGCTGTATAATTATAACTAATTTGTGATATATAGGGATGAACATGTGATAAAAACAGACAAATATGCAGGATGTGGATAACATAGGCTGTGGCAACATTGCAAAGCTTTGAGACACCATCAAGAAATTTCGAGGACCTGTGACATTAAAATGTTTTTTAAACTTTCAAGAAAATGTCAAGAATTAAAAAAATCAAAAAATATATTTACAAATCATGGGCGTGAGTTTCTAGAGTTAAAATATACTACTACATAAAATGCTTGCACCTTTTTCAGAAACATCCCGTATAAATTTAAAGCCGTAAAAAATAAGTTGATACACTACTATTTTTAAATTCGTGAAATTTGATATAAAAATACAAATATTTTTTCTAAATTATGTTTGGCTCAATAATGTAGTAAAATTTTAAAATTCAACTTTTTTATCTGTTTGTAAAAAAATACAAAACAGAATTCCAATAAAGATTTTGTTGGTGATATCGACAGATTAAAATAAATTATTCTATTTAAAGATACTTGGATTTCATATTGTACAAAATTTATATAATGTACTAAAAAAGGTCTGACAAATTTAAATTCAAATTATGCATTACCTTTGACTTTTTTAGACTTTTAAATTCTTTCTTTACGTCTTCTGTACTTCCTTTGGAAACGTACATCATGTACTTTTTTCATGGCCCATTCCAGACTTGAGTTGAAATAAACTAGCAACCTTTTACTCGATCCCGACATAAATTTGACAGTTACTTGATGTTTAGACCTAATAAGAATTCCAAATTGGCCGTAAACTTAAAGGGGATACTTTTCCAGGCGGAGCGTTATAACCCTAATACAATTTCATCCGACTTGACCATGTCTTAACTGGAAAAAGTTTAAGGAAATTTAGCTTAAAATTAAAAGGAAGAATTTCTATTAAAATAATTGCTATACAAGGTTTTTTGGTACTTTTATTATTTTTTTCTTATTTTTCACATCGTTTTTATATTATAAAGTTGGGATCATTTGCTTAAAAAAGTTAAAAATATATTTAAAAATTAGTGTTATTTTTGTAATTAATAATTATGTTTAATAGTATGTTTTTATTTTTTTATAGGTAAGATATTTCTAACTAATTTTTTCCCGCGACTTAAGATCGCATAAAATTCAAATTTTATTAATATAAAGTGTAATAATTATTACAGTACTTAGAGGCAATATTTGAAAGTACCTATAATATTTGTTTAGTTGTAATTGATGGTCTATGAATAAAGATGTGTTATTTTTCAACATTATCGTTATATTTTGGACAATTCAATCAATATCTTTATAAGTTATAGTCTATGTGATTATTATTTTATTAATATATTATTATGCGTTTAATTATTCTTGTGAATAAGCTATATTATTGACAAGTTTTATTAAAATCCATTCAGTAATTTTTGCGTGAAAGAGCAACAAACATCCATACATAAAACTTTCGCGTTTATAATATACATCAGATTGTACAACATTAATCATATATATAGGGTGAGTCTTAAATAAGTGCAAATATTTCAGGGCTGGTAGATTTCGATAAAAGAAACATATTATTTTCTCTTTAAAGTCCAAAATAACCTAGCTATTTTACTTAAAAAAAATTATTTTTGCTTAAATTTTGAGAACCACTGGATATTTTCTGGGTTTTTTTCTTGTAGATTTGATCTACTACCTATGTTGCCATATTTTTAAGAAATTACAGTTTTTAACTAAAAACCAAAAAATTCCATATTTTCAATTTTTTCCGAAAGAAACCTCATAATTGTGTTTCTGTGGTCGAAATTAGCTACTACCCCTAAAAACATTTGCACTTATTATTCACCCTGTATACCCCGCTGGCAAGCAAACTTTTAGGTCGGCGTTTACATGTATAGGAGTGAGTCGTTATGGCAATCTAGTAAGTCGGAGTGAGCAAAAATACGAAGTATTTATTACATAACTACTTCATCTGACGCTAGATTCCATGCGCTTGGGAAAATACTCGCCTTCTATATTTATTCAGTACATCTTATTTTACTAAGCGTGTTGACCGTACTGTTCGTACACATGAAAACCGGCACCCAAGACCAGAAATGCCGACCCTTAGTATACAGGTTGTACAAATTCGAGGTATGAGCGTTGGTATCTCGGTAACCGTAATAGATACGAACATGGTTAAAATGGGACAAAGTTGCGCTTTGGAATGTTAACCAAGATGCCATCAAAAAAGTTTTAAAAATTTCAAGGATTGTTGAGTTTTTTAGAAAAAAACGGATTTTTTTGAAAATCAATTTTATTTTTTCCTGTCGTTACTTTTTAGAAAATCAAAAAACTAATTTCACATTCTCATAGCCACTTTATTAGGGTTATCTGACAGTATTTTTAGATTTTTAAATTATCTGATAATTTGGGACATACAGAGTCCAACTTCATTTTTTTAAATACGGACCTGCATTTTTTATTTCAGGTTTTGAAAGAACTCGGTCTCCTGAGTATATTGATATTAGATTACACAGATATGTCTATGATTACATTATTCGAAAAATTCAAAATACTTTTTCCGCGAAAAAACAATCAGAGACGTGTTCCTGGGATCGAAATATACAACCCCTTAAAATACTTACTCTTTTTTAAGATTCACCTTCTACTGTTTCTGTAAAACCGAGTAATACTACTATACATATTATGTACAATTAAGTGGTACAGAGTTAGTTTTGTCTCGAAAGAACTTACAGAACTTACCAAGGACTTAAACACAAACACAACAACTCAAATAAGAACAAACTTTACCTTAACGCAGCATCTTCGAACTACTACTGGTATTCGCCAAGGCGACAGCCTCAGCTCTCTGTTATTCAACACAATCATGGATCAAATAATAAAAACCGTCAAGAATACTGGATTAGGATATCGAATGGGAATGCATAAAGTAAACATATTATGCTATGCCGATGACGCAGTACTTATTGCAGAGTCAGAGGACGACCTCCAAAGAATGCTACAAGCTTTTAACAGACAGGCAGAAAAACTTAACATGCAAATTT
>NW_022146331.1:3389-96090 GCF_002938485.1 Sitophilus oryzae | reverse complement strand
AAAATAAAAACCGAAATAAAAGGACGAGAACAAGCCTATCGCATAAATACAATGCGAAATCCCGACCGGCGCATATTAACCACGTATGAATTATGGTCAAGCTACTGGACGTGTAGTAAATTTAATAAAAGCCACGGGGACTTTAATGCCCGCCATTCATTGCGCGGAACAAACGCCATAATGAAATTTTATCTCATTCGACTGTCAGAGAGCGCAAACTACAAAATTATCGGTCAAATTGTGGAAGGTTCAGCTTTAGGGATGGCGTCACTTCATTTTTAAAGCAAGTCTGTCAAATATTACCCGGAAAAAATAATGAATAAAAGGTTGGTAGACACCGCAAAAAAATTCTCTCCAAGTATGAGCTCTTAATTTTAATAGGAAATTCTTCCGCCTTTCAGTTAGGTGTTAGGTTAGGTTTTTTGATTTTATGGAAAGCACTGTTTATTAAAATGTTGTATACTATGTTATAACGCTTGTTTCTCTCTATAATTTCCTGTCTCACAATGTACCGTTTGTGTCCGGGAAGGGTTCATAGTTTCATAGTTGCCGATTTTCGAAAGAAATCAGTACATGTATATTATTTCGTATATTTTTCATTTTATTGATTTTATGGAAAGCACTGTTCATTAAAATGTTGTATCCTATGTTATAGGGCTTGTTTTCTCTTTACAATTTCCTGTCTCACAATGTACCGTTTGTGTCCGGGAACGGTTCATAGTTTCATAGTCGTCGATTTTCGAAAGAAATCAGTACATGTATATCATTTCGTATATTTTTCATTTTATTGATTTTATGGAAAGCACCGTTCATTAAAATGTTGTATCCTATGTTATAGGGCTTGTTTTTCTCTTCAATTTCCTGACTTACAATGTACCGTTTGTGTCCAGGAAGGGTTCATAGTTTCATAGATGTCGATTTTCGAAAGAAATCAGAACATGTATATTATTTGGTATATTTTTCATTTTATTGATTTTATGGAAAGCACTGTTCATTAAAATGTTGTATCCTATGTTATAGGGCTTGTTTCTCTCTACAATTTTCTGTTTCACAATGTACCGTTTGTGTGCGGGAAGGGTTCATAGTTTCATAGTTGTAAATTTTCGAAAGAAATCAGTACATGTATATTATTTCGTATATTTTTCATTTTATTGATTTTATGGAAAGCACTGTTTCTCTCTACAATTTCCTGTTTCACAATGTACCGTTTGTGTCCGGGAAGGGTTCATAGTTTCATAGTTGTCGATTTTCGAAAGAAATCAGTGAAATTAAGTGGTATCTACTATTTGGAAAAAAATATCTCCACTGATACATTTACAGGAAATGTAATTTTCTACTACTATTCATCGTCAAACTTCAATGCACAATAATTTTAACAATTATTGATTAATAATTCCAAACCTAACCTAACCTAACAATTGGAACATTTTCGATTTTTACGATTACCACATCAATGTATAAAGTTTAGGGTATTTCATAAAAATAATATACAGTAAAAAAGTAATTTATAGTAAAATTAACCACAAGTAGAAATTATTAAAAAAACTATTACATAGATATAAATCAACTTTTTCAATTATTATCTATAAAACAGCACGTCGAGTTCTTCCTGACTTTATAATTTAATAAAAACATGAGTCCGTTTCCATTCGGAAGCGAAAACTGGCGAAAAGTTCCGATAATGGCTGCAAACTTCAGATTATATGAACGATTCTCCCGTTTAATTGTGTATATTTTAAGGGAAGGGAAAGAGAAAAAGCGAGAAAAATCGAGGGAAACTTTTTCCTCTGCCGATAATGGATTTCTGATTTTTACCACTTTAAAAGCGGACGGCAGCTATTGACTTGGCAAAGATGAATATTTCTTTGCAAACTGTTAGAATATTTAGCGGTTAATGCATATTCATACAATTAGTTTTCGATTAATTAACCCCAATTAATCAACCGTTAATTTTCGGTAGACGTGCGGCTGATCTAAGGCACAGTGTAATTAAGACGAGATCTTAGATAAATTTAGCGGTTTGTGTAATGTTGATTTACAGGAATAATTTAATGAGAATTTATTAGTTTATATTAGGTTTGTCAGACGCTTAACATTGTTACTTGAGACGCACCCGGTATTCCTCTATAGTACAGTCATCTTAATATTATTTAACTCAATTAGACACTTATTTATTTTGTTTCATAAGTTTCAAGTCTTGCAAGAATGGAAATAAAAAGCTACGGTGCCTATAATTACAGTAACAATGCAAATAAATTTAAAACGCTAAATAGCGTTAAGAGTTATTAGGTAAAGACCCAGACCAATTAAGAATATTTAATTAACCGAAAGAACAAAACGTAAAGAATACTATCCTTATATAGGAAAATTTCATAAAAATTCATGAGAAGCGTCATAATACTAAACTACAAACTTTCTATCTCTTCTATTTTCTAAGAATTAATGTAATACGACTTTGGAGTTATAATTAAAAGAAACCTGATGGTATATTTAAGTTTTTAAACACTTAATATTGACGTTCTCCCGTAATTTCTCGGGATATCAAATAACAAAATAAATGATCATTTGATGCATGTAAACGCAGCAACCACCAGATTCAAAGCGTCTCCTCACAAAAGCGCGCGACAAATTCACGTTGTAACGCCTCCCGTCCATTTTCTTGATGCGAAATCTGGGCGAAAACCTCTCCATTTGCAGAAAAGTTATTGTTCGCGGTGCCGTTTCATTATCTTCGCTCTGTTGCTCTCAGGGCATTATCTTAACTACCACTTGGTTTAATTTGTTAGGGCCGGCACAACGACGTACCTACACATACTCAAATACGTATATTAGTGGCTTATCTGGGCCAGTTTTGTCCGACTTCCGCAAAAACTGCGCGCTGCGAGGACGGTATAATTTCATAAACTGGTGTTGTAAATTTCGCCGCTTCTCAGCTACAGTAAGCAAGCAAAAAAAATATCGGATGCAAGTACGGCGCACTGATTCTAACCGTAAATTATCCTTTTTGCTGTACCGAAATATATTTGAGCATAAAGACAATAGCTTGGAATTCATACACTGTTCTGTTTAAATTGTATATTATATCCCGATCCTAGACATAATATTGTATTGGTCTTTTTGGTGACGAGTCTAAAATCAGTGCAAGCTAATTGCAAGGTAACCACAAATATTTTAAAATTCTAAGAAACTCGTTTGGTGACAATATTCCCAGAAGGTTGTTATAAAGAGCTAAGTATGTTTTTGTAATAATATTGGTATAATATTTGATAATATGAAAAGGAAGTCACAGTAGGTGTAGAAAGTATATAAGCATTAAACAAGTTGCAGCAGAGACATCTTAGACAACTCTTAAGAATAAAATGGTTCCATCACGTCTCAAACGTATCGGTCCTTGAAAAAGCTAACTGCGAGAGTATTAATGTCATGATTACAAAGTCCCGCTTAAGATGGGCTGGTCACGAATGCAGAATGCAAGAAAACCGCAAACCAAAATCTCTGCTTTACGGTGAGCTTGTAGACGGTAAGAGGAGGCCGGGTGGACAACTCAAAAGGTTCAAGGATATTTTTCACAAAAACTTAAAGGGAATTAACAAGCAAAATGAGTGGGAAGAGGCAGCTCACAATAGAACGGAATGGAGAAGAATTGTAAAGTCAGTTAAGAGCGACAACCAAAAAGTAAAGAGGCAACAAAGCAATGAGATTTTTTAATATTCGAAGTGCGGTAGGCAGATAACATCTCGTATCGGGCTTTTCAGTCACAGAAAAGCTCATGAAAGCAAACGCCTTGCGTGACCATCTTCTGATGTGTGTCGAATACTCGTCAGCGAGTAATGGCGGTATGTATGTATGTATGTAGAAAGTATATTTCACTTTTTTTAGAAAGTATACTTTAGAAAGTATTTTTCACCTTTACTTTTTCATGGATTATTTGAACTATTTTATGTATCTGACAAAAGTATGTTATATTGTAAAATGGCTTTTTGTTTTCATAATATAATAGACTATGAGAGACACATGTTTATAATTCAGTTGGTCATTATATACAGGGTGAGTCTTAAATAAGTGCAAATATTTCCAGGGCTAGTAGATCTCGATAAAAGAAATATATATTCTTTTTACCGTTTTTCTAATGAGTCCAAAATAACTGAGTTATCTTACTTTCAAATTTTTTTCCTTAAATTTTGACAACCACTGGATCTTTTCTGGGTTTCTTATCTGGTTTTCTGGTTCTTATGGTTTATTTTACTTATGTTGCCATATTATCAAAAAAATTGTTTTTTAACAGAAAACAAAAAAAAAAGTTTTGGAAATTTTTTTTCGCAAAAACCCTCCTAATAGTTTTTCTAAAGTCAAAATATACTACTACTAAAAATATTTGCATTTATATAAGACTCACCCTGTATAAGTCTTGATAATAAAAAAAACATGGAACATCAGATTTAACAGTGAAATTTTGTAAACTATTTAAAAACTACAAATGTTTTTTTGTATGTGGAGATCTATATTTCATTTTTATTGGAAACTCTTGAAAATATGTGTGTTATTTTAATTTATAGAGTGCTAAATTAACAATTATGCAATTAAGAAAAGATATTATTTATTACCAATCTTCTTCATGTACCGTCTCCATATCGGAGGTTGGCTATCATCATTGCTATTTTGACCTTGGAAGCTGCGGCCCTAAATAGGTCAGATGACGTGACATTAAACCATTTTCGCAGGTTTCTGAGCTAGGATAGAAGAATATCCAAAAAAAAAATAAAAAACCAAACCTTCCAACAGATCTTTTTCCTACAATTTTTCCCTGGATTATGAGTTGCAAAATCTCATACCTTGGACCTCTCATGATATGGCCGAGATATTGCAATTTTCTTTCTTTCACTTCCTTGAGGATCTCTACACCCTTCCTCATTCTTCTCAGAACTTCCATGTTGGTTACATGTTCTGTCCATGGTATTCTCAACATCCTACGGTATGTCCACATCTCGAAGGCCTCCAGTTTCCGCTCGCAAAGCTCGTTGAGGGTCCAAGCTTCCATACCATACAAAAGGACTGGGAATACATAACATTTGAGCATACGAGTTCTCAGATCTATGCTCAAATCGGGGGCTACAGAGCAGCTTCTTAATCTTCACAAAGGATGCACGGGCCTTCTCAATGCGAATCTTTATTTCTGAACAATAATCGGCGGTGCAGTCGACACTTGTACCCAGGTAGTCATACCTCTCTGCTCTTTCGAGCTCCTCGCCTTCCGCGTAAAGATGTTCATTAGGCACTCCAGTTTTAGTGACAATCATGTATTTGGTCTTCTTAACATTGAGTGTCAGACCATATTCTCGACTAGTTGTGATGACGTTATTTAATATATTCTGAAGGTCTTGCATGTTTTCAGCGAGAAGGACTGTATCGTCCGCGTAGCGCAAATTGTTCAGTGGTATGCCGTTAACTAGTATTCCACCAGCATCATTTTCGAGGGCTTTGTTAAAAATTTCCTCTGAGTAGACGTTAAAAAGGAGTGGCGAAAGAACACATCCCTGTCTAACTCCTCGTTTGATATCCACTGCTCTCGTCAGTTCAGATTGGACGCGAACAGACGCACTTTGATTAAGGTACAGTTTTACTATTATTTGTATATCTCTTGTATCGAGATTTTTTCGTTCTAACGCTTCTATTAGTTGCTTGTGTCTTACTTTATCGAATGCTTTATTATAGTCAATAAAGCGGGATTATTACCAATATAATATAAAATATATATAATATAAATAAATATATAATATTATTCATTACCAAAAACACCAATAATTTATTTTATGTTTGGAAACTGAACATCACATACTATTTTACTATTTAACAGTACAGTATGTGAAAGATAACAAAAATTTAAACAGTATAGTATATGAAATAACAACGTGAATTTGTCACGTGCTATTGGGATGCTATGGTTTGAATCTGGTGGTTGCTGGCTTTACAGAACTATGCAGCATTAATTTCAATTACGTGTTTATTTGTCTGCGTCAAAATATCTTATTTTTAATGCAGAAAAGTACATAATGAATCGGTATTGAAACTAAAAAAACTTCGAATTTCCATATATCTTCATTTAATTTAACTTATACGACGTTTCAGCCAGATGAATAACTGACTGTTGTCAAGTTCAAACAAGTGTTTGAAGTGTTTTTATTTTATTTAGTGACAATATAGCTAGAAAATTGGAGTAGAATGTCAATATTAAAACACAAGTTTAAATTTCTTTTGGATTTAAGCTATCCAACAAGGAATCCGAAAAGTTAGTTTCTGTGGTTATTTATTCTCTTTGACTCCACCGAAATGTTTACCTTGGAAAGAAACGAGATATCCAGCCACAGCAGAATTACCTGGAGACATCTTTTTTAGATTTTGGATCGTCAGGTTTCTTTTAATTAAAACTTCGAAGCCGGTTTGCATTAATCATTAGGAAAGAGACGAGATAGAAGTAGAGGGAAGGTAGGTTAGTATTATGACGCATCTCATGAATTTTTATGAATTTTACCTATTGACGGATCCCTTACACTTTGTTCTTTCGGTTAATGAAATATTCTTAATTGCCCTGGGTCCTTGATTAAAAGCTCTTAACGCTATAAAGCCCAGCGTTTTAAATTCGTCTGCCTTATTTCTGTAATTATAGACACTACCGTAGCTTTTGTTTGCTTTTTATCGTTGTTTTTTTGTGAGACATAAATTTACGAAACTGTAAACGGTTCAGTTGAAAATTGTGTTAAATATTATTGGGGTGAATATATTAAAAGGAACATATAAATTTGCGATCTAATAATAATAATAATATAATCAAACTGTGTATCGTTTATTTTAAACTGATAAATACTAGATTTTTACCAAGATAGACAAAGTTTCAAAATATAAATATATATAACTATAGAGGGTCAGTCTTAAATAGGTGCAAGTATTTAAAGAAATAGTATGTCTCGACCGCAGAAACACGTCTATGAGTTTTCTTCGCTAAATTCAAATTTTGAAAATTTGGAATTTTCTAAAAAAATGAAAATTTTATTAGTTTTTAGTTGAAAATCATAATTTCTTGATAATAATTGCAATATGCTTCGCAATTATAATATACTATTTTATCTACTATTTTTGATAGATGTAAGGCAATTTTAACAGTTGCTATGGAAAAAAACTCATAATCGTGTTTCTGAGGTCAAAATATACTACTGCTAAAAATATTTCCACATTTTAAGATTCACGCTGTATAATTATAACTAATTTGTGATATAGGGATGAACATGTGATAAAAACAGACAAATATGCAGGATGTGGATAACATAGGCTGTGGCAACATTGCAAAAGCTTTGAGACACCATCAAGAAATTTCGAGGACCTGTGACATTAAAATGTTTTTTAAACTTTCAAAGAAAATGTCAAGAATTAAAAAAATCAAAAATATATTTACAAATCATGGGCGTGAGTTTCTAGAGTTAAAATATACTACTACATAAAATGCTTGCACCTTTTCAGAAACATCCCGTATAAATTTAAAGCCGTAAAAATAAGTTGATACACTACTATTTTTAAATTCGTGAAATTTGATATAAAAATACAAATATTTTTTTTTTCTAAATTATGTTTGGCTCAATAATGTAGTAAAATTTTAAAATTCAACTTTTTTTATCTGTTTGTAAAAATACAAAACAGAATTCCAATAAAGATTTTGTTGGTGATATCGACAGATTAAAATAAATTATTCTATTTAAAGATACTTGGATTTCATATTGTACAAAAATTTATATAATGTACTAAAAAAGGTCTGACAAATTTAAATTCAAATTATGCATTACCTTTGACTTTTTAGACTTTTAAATTCTTTCTTTACGTCTTCTGTACTTCCTTTGGAAACGTACATCATGTACTTTTTCATGGCCCATTCCAGACTTGAGTTGAAATAAACTAGCAACCTTTTACTCGATCCCGACATAAATTTGACAGTTACTTGATGTTTAGACCTAATAAGAATTCCAAATTGGCCGTAAACTTAAAGGGGATACTTTTCCAGGCGGAGCGTTATAACCCTAATACAATTTCATCCGAGTTGACCATGTCTTAGCTGGAAAAAGTCTAAGAAAATTTACCTTAAAATTAAACGGAAGAATTTCTATTAAAATTGCGGTACAATGTTTTTTGGTACTTATTTTATTTTATTTTTCTATTTATCGTTTTTATATTAAAAAAAATGGGATAATTTGCTTAAAAAAGTTAAAAATATAATTAAAAATTAATGTTATTTTTGTAAATAATAATTATGTTTAACATTACGTTATTAATTTATTCTAAAGCTAAATGTTTTCTTTTATATCTCTAACTAGTTTTTTTCCGTGACCTCGTCCTCATGAAATTCAAATTTTATTAATATAAATTGTAATAATTATATATATATATATATGGCAATATTTGAAAGTACCTATTACATTTGTCTATTTGTAATTGATGGTGTATGAATAAAGATAGTCGTTTGAGAGAGTTTAATCAAACCGTGTGTTATTTTTCAACATTATCGTTATATTTTGGAGAATACCCACAGTATCTTTATAAATTATACCCTATGTGATATTCTGATGTATAAGCTATATTATTGTAGTTTCATTTAAACTCATTCCGTAGTTTTTGTGTGTTAAATAGTGCTACTAGTGGTAGCTTATCATCAATGGATTCTATAGAAATAAATAACAGTACACCTGAAGCCCATACAATAGAGGAATACTATAAGAATAATGACCCTCCAGAAGAGCAGTCAACTGAAGTTCAGCTTCAGCATAAATTGAAGGGAATATTAGATTTTTATTTTCAAATGAGTGGTAAAATCAACAATACTTCCTGTACGGCTTTTTTAACAATAAATAAATAGAAATACTGATCTAATGTCATCGATCTTATTAACGAGTATGTGACTACCTCCACCAAAGGATCCCAGCTTTCTTCTTAATTTTATTGTTCCTAGATAAAAAAGAGCACTGTAAGAAGGACTTTTCTTATTTACCTCCTAGACGTCGGTAGGGTTCAGAGGTCCTATTTCGTCGAAGCATGTGTCAATTTTTGAACCAAAGGTTGTCATAGGTACCCTAATGCACCTTATGCACTATATTGGTATTTTAAAGGTTTCCTTAAGCAACTCCGCCATTTTAATACGATTTATCTGTTAATTAATCCAATAAAATACCAGAAACCACAAAATACTGCGAATTTCGTTAAAAAATGTATCTGTTAGGGTTGTAAGCTAATTTTCCTGATATATTTCGTATATTTGTCTCAAATTTAAAAAAAAGAAGTTAGGTTAACCAAGTAAACTATAATTTTAAAATTAAAACTAGGAAATAGAAATGGGGTTTTGCCATATTTCGAAGTATCATGGTCACTTTCAACAGTAAACTAATCTTCGTTGATGAATTTCGATTGCCGATATCTCAAAACTTTGCAGATTTGTCAAAGTTAAATTCACCTAGTTATTTCTTAATGGAGCGTAATATATTCCATTTCTAATTCATACATCATCAGCCATCACCAAGTTAATCCAAATCAATGTTTTGGTTTCCCCATGGTTGAATATAGTAATATTTGACGACGAATATTTTTAAATCTAACCTCAAAATATCGCGAATCGGCATGAAAAACAACTTTTAGCACACGACGTACTACGTCGCCTCAAACAACGTCGCCAACGTTGGCGACGTTGTAGCGACACTAAAAACATCCACCATTTTGGTGCAAATATGGGTCGCTTAGACGTCGCTTCGACGTTATCCGAAAACGTTGGGTTGTTCTTGGCGACATTGTGATTACGTTGAACAACGTAATTTTGCTACTTGGGTTATTTTTAGGGGGAGTATAAAATATTGTTGCCAATTCAGACTCGCATATAAATTGCCTATAATTATACATTTTTGCAAAAAATATGTTCGTCTATTATACAGAATAAGTCTTGAATAAGTGCTAATATTTTCAGAGCTGATATACATAGATCTCGATAAATGAAATATATTGTCTTTTTGTCGTTTTTCAAATAAATCCAAAATATCCAACATATTATTATTCTACTGCAAAAATAAAAAAAAAATTTTTTTGCTTAAATTTTGAGAACCACTGGATTTTATGTATTTTTGTTTTTCCAAATTTATTTTTGGTTCCTCCGTATTATTAAATAATGTTTTGTAACTGAGAATTACAAAAAGTTTTTGGAAAAATACATTTTCAGATTTTTTTTTGGCGAAACATAAAATCATACAGTTTATACCAAATAAACTTTTAGTCACGTGATTAAGGTTGACCGGAATTCTACGCCGACAAAAGCTATGGAAACCCTACTCGACTTACCTCCTCTTCAAATTCATTAAGAAGATAGAACAGAAGATAGAAACAATCATGTTCATACAAAACCGACTAGTAGACGAACTACAATCGGATGAGATTCTGGGAATGGTCTCGGACCTCACACCACCAATCCAACTCTTGACGCGCACCTACAATGTCCTGTTTCCAAATAGGGACGAATGGGATAAGCCGAGAAACGGCTTATTAGATGCGGATATGTGTTAGTACCCGGACGGATCCAAAAACGATAAAGGATCGGGCGCAGGAATTTACTGCAGCAGTCCAAAGACAGAGATCTACCACAGTCTTGGAAAACACACTACAATTTTCCAAGCCGAACTATATGCTGTTGAAACCTGTGTGCAACTGCTGGTAGAACAGCAATACACCGGGAAAACAATAAGCATATTTTCGGATAGTCAGGCCGCGTTGAAAGCACTTGAGGCAACGAAAAGCACGTCTATGACGATTCTTCATTGTAAGAAACTACTCAATATATTAGGAGATAGGAACAAAGTGTCGCTAATATGAATACCGGGACATGTCGCGCCTAGACAGAAATGAACGTGCTGATTTCCTCGCCAAAACTGGTGCAGGCTCGCCATTCGTGGGCCCAGAACCGATCACTACCACCTGAATCCTCAGCGCGAAATTTAAATTTCAGTTAGTCTGCAGTTAGACGCTGAATAAGTCCATGGTTGGCAACAATGAATTTAAAAATCGCGCCCTTACCGATTACGTAACAAAAATTTAATTGATATGAAATATACATAGTTAGTTTTGGTTGCAGTATTCTCAAGAATATTTGTATTGAAATATAAATTATATTAATAAATTACATTCAATTTTTATTTATTTTTTTTATATAACGAAATCAACACTCGCAATATTCATTTCTACGACATTTTCGTAGAGAAAAAGTTATTTTCTTTGCAGTTTTTCTTTGGTATAACACGACGACGACACTATCTGGCTTTTCCCTCAATGAAACGAAGGAATTCCGGTCTAAATAAATCCCTTTATAGTATTGTCCTTTATGTCGCGTTCGTTACACTGTGGCATCTTAAGCGTGTTACAGAATAAGCCTGAGAATGAGAGAAAAAGAGAGAGAAATAGTTTATTATCCGTAACTATGTAGAGATTTCTGCCCAAGGAGTTGTTTCATTTTTATTCGCAAATCCGTAAAATACAGATACAATTTTTCTTTCTTTAAATTAAAGTTATTTACTTATTCTCTCTATAATGGTGACATTTTTATCTTACTATGGATTTACAATACTATAAGTCTGTTCAACGACAAGATCCTTGACAGTGATCGATGTGTCTGTCATTTTATTTTCAAAGTAGTTTATTTTATTTTACAAAACAAAATAAGTTGGTACAATTGGAACGCATAGCAGAAATTTAATATATTTAAAATTTGAGTGACAAGTGATTACTTCAAAATATTGTGAATAAAATTATATAAATTTTTGATGTAAATAATAACTGTTTATATATTTACTAGCGTGTACCAGCGGCTTCGTTCGCGTCGAATTAATCATTTGTAATGGTGATGATAAAGCAAAGCAAGAATTTCCATTAACATACAAACTGGATAAAATTTTCTCACATTTATGTCAGCATGAGAAAAAATAATATGGCGATATTATTATATAACTTGGTAATATTTGAGGGGTAGTTTCATTTCGTTGGAATTTGACTTTCCAAAAATCCGATTGCCAAAAATAAGCTTTTTACGTCAAGCAGTTTAAACAGAATCGTGATTAAGAAATTACCCAACTTTTTGGAACACCCTGTATGATTTTTTAAAAAATTTCAAAATATGTAAAAAAAACAAAATAGATTATGAGTCTCCAAACGTTTTCCAGAAAGACTAACCGTTTTTTAAATAACAAATATTGTAATAATTGAGGGACGTTTTCACCCTCTTGGAATTTGAGATTCGAGAAATCCCTCCATATCTAACCTCTACACCCCACAGTCACTCCGTTTGCCAAAAATCAGCTTTAAACGTCAAGCAGTTTAAGCAGAATCATGATTACTCAATGATCATATTTTATGAAACACCCTGTATATATTTTTTAAAAATCTTAAAATATGTAAAACAACAAAATAAAATATAGGGTAAACCACCCAGTTATTGGACATGTAGCAGTTATTAGACACTTTAGTTTTACAAAACAAAAATAAGATTTCTTTTTGATCTATTTTCTTCGATTTCGCATAGATGGCATTAAAAAACATTTATGTGGCGGCTGCGCATAATGCGCAATCTTTAAAATTTGTTTTATGGGAAAATTTACATTAGTTGTTGATTGTGTCGAATACCGGAATTTTCTTACGATATCGTTAAGAACCCGTTTTCGTGACAAGTGAGGTGCTAAGTGTAAAATAAGGTATGTAATGACGTTTCACTAAGTATACACAGAGCAAATATCATTTTTCACATGTTTTTGCATGCTTAAAACGCATTTCACGAAGAGTAAAGTTAGATTTGGGGGTGTCCAATAACTAAACTTGATAACCAATTTTTTTCAGTTATTAGACACCTGTCCAATTACTACTTTTCCTAAAATCATTAGGTCTTACATTACCTAAAATGCCCGTTTTCTGCTGAATCTTATAACACAAGAAACGTTGGCATATAAGTACCCAAAGCAGTTATTGGACGCCTGTCCAATAACTAAATAAAGTTATGTCCAATAACTAACACGCTTGTTTTGTAGGTTAACATAATGCCTAAAAGATCTGTATATGATTCCGATCTTGTTGAGCCTGCAGTGCAGGATGTAAAACTGGCAAACTCTCACTAAGGGCAGCTGCAAAAAATATGGCGTGCCAAAATCTACCATTGAATTTAAAATGAAAAACCTGGGACACAAAGATACATGTGGGCCGCCTCCGATACTTACAGCAAAAGAGGAATATGTGCTGGTCGAGTAAGAATTTAGGGCTCATGTAAGGGCTTTCTTGATTTTTATAAAATTTGATTATTTCCTTAGATGGATAGTGGAACTTGCCAAACGTGGGTTTCCACGTAAAAAGGAAGATATCCTTAATAGCGTCCAAAAATTTTTGCTGGAGAATCCCCGACCTAATCCCTTTAAAAATAATAGACCAGGAGACTGCTGGTTTAAGGTAAAATAGGTAGGTACTGGCTAATAATTTTTTGTTTAATTTTGGTTTACTGCATTAATAGGATTTTCTTCGAAGACATCCCAGTATAGTGCAAAAGAACTAGTGAGGCTGTAAGTTCAGCTAGCGCATGTGTATCGGAAGCGGATATCCGAAAATGGTTTGCTGAAATTAAAATTTACCTCAAATCTAAAGATATTGATATGGAAGATCCGTCCCGTATATTTAACGGGGATGAAACTGGTTTTCAAATTTGCCCTCAGACGGGTAAAGTTTTTTGCCGCAAAGGGGAGAAAAATGTATATTCAATTGAAAAAGGTTCTGCAAAAGATAATATTACCGTTATGTTTTCGTTTGCTGCTTCAGGGATAATGTGCCCACCTATGATCATCTTCCCGTACAAGAGAATACCTGAGAAAATTGCTGTTACTGTAAACTCGTCTTGGGGAATCGGTCGTTCAGATAATGGGTGGATGACATCTGAGACTTTTTATGAATATATTAAGAATATTTTTTACCCCCATTTGATAGAAAATAATATTCAGTTTCCAGTGGTTCTTTTTTGGACGGACATAAGTCTCATTTAACGTATGAACTCAGTTTACTCTGTAATGAACTGAATATAGAGGTCATCGCTTTATATCCCAACGCAACCAGGATTTTACAGCCCTGTGGATGTTGCTGTTTTTAGGCCAGTAAAATGGGCTGGAAGAAAGCGGTTAGACAATTTTATGAAGAAAAAACCCGGAGAAGTTTTAAACAAAACATCATTTGCTCCACTTCTAGAAAAGTTGTCACTGAAGTAATCCAGCCCAATATATTAATAAATGGATTTAGGGCATGCGGGTTGTTTCCCTTTAGCCCAGATAATGTAGATTATTCAAAGTGTTTAGGGGGAACCAATAAATCTGTTAGAGTAAACAATTTATATAATTTTAGTTTTCAGCTTATGATTTAACACCATTTTTTTTGCTTTCTTATACAGGAAATACCAGATCCAGGAGCCCAGTTGAATCACGACAAGTTTCTTTATTTTGTCGGAAAAGAACTTTTACAAAAATTTAAACAGTTTGATACAGTGGTTATAAAGGAAGGATTTAATGATGAGTTCTTAAAACTTCATCAAATGTGGTCATTCTTAGGTAAACCCGATGCAATTAAAATGATGACTTACGCTATCCTATTCTAAATGACACTAACAATGCAGTAGAACTCACTACCGCAAATGCAGAAAGTGAAATTAAGAAGCTAGTAAAATAAATATCATTCAAAATATAGTTGTTACAAAGGCTACTTTCCCAGAAAGAGGTTATGAAAATTTGGCTAGTATTGAAATCCCTCTTTAGAATTTAACAATATAGAGCCC
This sequence comes from Sitophilus oryzae, assembly GCF_002938485.1. Lineage (NCBI taxonomy): Eukaryota > Metazoa > Arthropoda > Insecta > Coleoptera > Curculionidae > Sitophilus > Sitophilus oryzae. The sequence goes on along the minus strand of NW_022146331.1, from coordinate 81,230 downwards.
GAAAGTCTACAGGGTTCAACTAGAGCATTACCTTTCGCCTTAAGTCTACCTTCAACAAGTAAATGTCCGATGGAATCCGATGCAAATTTTGTAGACGAATCTGCAAAGTTGGAACAAATAGTTTCACGACCTGAAAGTTCTGTGACCACCATTAACGAGAATGAGATCCATTTTGCCGATTCCAGCGTTTTAAATATTCCAACAACTGAAGAACCTACCGATACCCTTTCTGAAGCCCGATATAGTCTCTCCCGATATTTCCAGCGTAGCGTTAAAGAAGAAAAGTATTGTTGAATACCTTGAAATTCCAAAAAACCTGAAAGAAAAAGCTAAACAGAAACGTTGAACGGGTTCCCTTTGCGATTACTTCTAAATCATATCAGGAATCATTTGAGGCTAAACGTGCTCTAAAAAAAACTAAAAAGAGGAAACAAAAATTGGAGAGAGAAAAAGGCAGAGGGAAGAAAAAATGTCAACAGCAAAAAAATAAAACTTCATAAATCGGAAACAAAAATATAATCAATGTTTTATATGTAAAAAGTCTATCATAAAGGGCCGACGATTAAAATGTGACACATGTAAAAAGATTTTCATGAACGCTGTATCCCAAAAATCTCACAAGGACCATATTCCTGTAGAAGATGATGACCTGTTTTGTGTCACATATGTTATAAGGAAGAAAGTGACGACAACTCTGAAAGTAATCAAAGTGAAGAAGGAAATGAAGTAAAAGACTTAAGAAATTATACTAATACAAGTGAATTAAAAAATACTGACAATCAGAAAAATATTATTTCAGAAGAAGACAATAAAATCATAGAAGAAGAAATAGACGATTTGTATAATTACTACCTACAGAACAAAGACAAATAAATGGAAATACCAGTAAAGAAAAAAAAAATGTTTTATTTCATGATTACATAAATCCCCAACAATAGGTAAATAGGTAGGTACCACGATTTAAGTTCAGATTAAGCTAAAAATTGTGTTAAAACAATTGTACCTAACCTGTCCAATAACTGCCAAAAACGGTGTCCAAAAACTAAATAAAGTGTCCATTAACTAATTTTTTTTGAACCTTGTTTAAATTTTACATTTTATTCAAAAGGAACACTAAATTCGCTAAATAAAACAGAGAAGTGATAAAAGAAAAGAAATACCTTTCCATTTCTGCAAATGCTGCGCAGATAAAATCAATGGTAAATTTTCTATGAGCAAATTAAAACAAAAAATATCTTAAGTGTCCAATAACTGGGTGGTTTACCCTACGTGTTTAAGAGTTTTTTCGAAAAACTCATCAGTTTTTAAATAAAAAATATTCTAATATTTGAGGGTGGTTTCACCCCCTTATAATTTGAGTTTCGAAAAATCTCTTCTGATCGAACCTCTACACCTTAAAGTCAATCCGTTTTCCAAAAATCAGCTTTAAACGTCAAGCAGTTTGCAGAATCGTGATTGCTCAATGATCTATTTAAATTATATAGAAACAGATGTCCAAGAGAATTTTATAGAAATAAAACATAAAATTTTTATATTTCCTAAAACTGTCATTTAAATACTGTCATAACTAAATTACAGCCAGACGGAAGCATAAACGTTATAACTCAAAATAAAATTTTAATTTTTAATGTTTCCAAACCCGTGAAGCAAGTTATAAAAAGCAGTTAGTGTTCTCCAGATTGACTTTTCTCTGGAAAGTGATAAAAGTGCTAAGAGTATATCGTTAAAGTTTCCATAGCTCCATTTCCTATTATACATAAACGTCTGGAGATGCAATATAAAAGCTTTATCATTTAGGATGTTAATGGAAATTTTTTAATTATTTTAAGTTTAAAAGTTACAGAGTGTACGAAGTAAACTAAAAAAGTTGTTTATGTTTCTATTTCTTGGCAATAAAATACAATGTTTTGTTATAAGTTGGTTTTTGAAACATAACTATTTTGTAACAATTTTAGCTTTTTTTGAATTAGCAATAATGTCTCTGTTCATTTAAGTTCTGACACAATATCCTTCTATATATACAGGGTGAGTTTTCTATGATGTTCTCTATGGGTATCTCGGAAATTACTGGAGATAGAGAGTCGGTTAAATGGGGAAAGAATTTCAGTTTTGTGGGGTCATAAATATGCGCCTTTCAGATTTCCGGAAAAGTTCATGGATTACTAGATATTTAAAAAAAAAACAAATTTTGGCTATTTTAAAAATTGTCTCTAATTCCATTATAGATTGTAATGCGTCTAGGGTGCGTCTCAAAAGTAGCTCACCCTTATACAACTATTTATTTTTATTATTATATTAACTTTTTTATTTTTTCAGATAAAAAAAAACGAGATTTGGTATGTTTGTATATGACATAAATTAAGATTGATTGACGTGTTCAAGTGTTTTTGGTGACTTCCTGTTTCACCGGAAATGACTACAACTTTTGATTTTTAAATGGCATCCTCGTTATTTTTTCATTTTATTCGATAGAAAATGACATTCTGACATTCTCGCTTAACTAAAAATTGTATTTTAAAATTCAATCTCGAGCGCCATGGCTATGTTAAAAACACTAATTCTTAATCAAGGAGCCTTGGAAAAATAGATTTGATAGTTTAATGTTTTTAGTGTGCTCAAATCGTATTTTTAATCATATCTCAACTTTTTCAAATGGAACGAGGGTGGTTCATTAGCATATTTGGAAAAGGCATTTTTTACGAATAATTTGATACCACACACTTGGTATTTCAATTGAGTCAATTTTTCGTTACGAACCGCAAGTTATAATTTCAAATAACCTATATGCGAAAATGTCAAATGTTGACATATGATATGTCATTCTATTCAGAGTGTTATTTTCTATCGAATAAAGTAAAAAAATGCCGAGGGTGCCATTTAAAAATCAAAAGTTGTAGTCATTTCCAGTGAAACAGGAAGTGATCGAAAACAATTGAATACGTCAATCAATCCTAATTTACGTCATATACTCACATACCAAATCTCGTTTTTTTAACTAAAAAAATAAAAAGGTTATAGAGGTGAGCCATTTTTGAGATGCACCCGGTATTTTAGACAAAAAGTTTTCAGATAAAAGTTGTAGATAATCACATTCCTTTTTTAATGAGTTTCTGTTCTCCGATTTTTCCTAAAGCCTGTCATTTCTGACATATGACACAAACATGTTTTTTTAAATGCAAACCATAGTTGGCCATGACTTCATAAAAAGCGTAATTTTTTAAGCTTTTTAGCGATATAAGCTAAAATAAGTTTTTTTCGAAAAATTACTGAGTAATTTCCATTGATATCGTAGGTAACTCACCCTGTAGATATAGTGACTCTAAATCGTAAGAGACCTTTTCTGTAGAGAATTAAATTTCCTACAAATGTGTGAGACGAGATATTTTTTTTAAATGGTAGATAACGAGATATGAATTTTTCTTTTCCAAAATAAGGAAAAAATCGGAAAAAAAAACTGAAAGGCGGAGGACCTTCCTGTTAAAATCCAGAGCTCATACTTTTGTTCAGAGTGTAAAGTGAAAAAAAAATTGTCGATTTTTTTGACCTACTGCGACAAAAACTTTCCTTTTATTGAAAATTTAAGTCAAAATATTGCGAACGGCTACTCTTATATCGGAGGCGGTGGGAACAAGCTTTTGCTTCTGCACTTGACTAAAAAAATGATACCCACCTATACCTTACACTGCATACCAAAGGGCGCCACTTATTTCAAAAAGATGCTAATACTTACAAAGGATAGTACAAACTGAAATAAGAAAATTTGTACAAGTGTATTAATTGAATAGAAACTAAAATTAGTATAGCTATTAAATATTTTGAGAAACTGGATCAACCAATGAAACAATTCAAACACCCAAAAAAATAAGATTTATTACTTGTTAGAAATATTCGGTACCTATTCGGCACAGCAGTTATGTACATTAATATACAAGAATTATATTTAAGAAACTCTATCTTAAAACTTGTTTAAAATCAAATTATGTCTTTTCAGAATATAAAAAGAATACTTTTAGAGACGGTCTTGGTTTTATTCGAATATTAAATATCTAAATTTCAATTGATTTATTACTAAGATTCATGAACCTTTTTGTTTATATATAGTTAAAGGAAAAAGTTTAAAAGCTGTATCCAAGATTGCCCTTACAGGTCAAAGATCGTAATGATATAAAAGGTTAACATAAATAGATGTTAAATATGAATAATCAATCAATATACCATGATTATTTTAATAATCAAATACAAGTAAAATTTAAGCAATGCTGAAGGCAAATACTTAAAGTGTTAAAAAAAATAATAAAATGTAACAGAACGTTAAATTTGATAAATTAAGGGTTAATGTAATGCTGAAGGCAAGTACTTAACCAGTTAAATGTAAAATGTTAAGAATAGTTAATTTCTTAACACACTAATGATTATTTAAAATCAAATTAATAAAATTTTAGTTTACTATAAAAAATATACTGGCCTTGTATACCAAATTATACTAAAAAAGGATCTTCTTAATAATACAAAACCATCACAGCATCTAACTTTTCCTCAGAGGGGTGCAGGGCTGAAATCTAACTGAGCAGGCTGCTACTGATTAACTCGGTGGTTGAAAATCTCGAAGAAAAACTTGGCAAAAACTTCTAGACACAAGTGTAGAAAAACTGTAGAAAAACGTCTAGAAAAATGTCTAGAAATACTTGGAGAAAAATCCAAAGAAAAACGTTGAGAAAAATACGTAGAAAAAAGCTGAGAAAAATCTGTAGAAAAATACGTAGAAAAACCTAAAAAGAAATGCACGGTATTAGTTAACCTTACATTTTAAAAAACTCGAAAAATTTACGAAGGTATTAATTTACCTCATTGTGAAGGCACACAATCAATAATTAATTTAACATTTCTGCTCAAATAAGGGCTGGACACTTCTCATCAAAAAAACTGGAATCAAAACTATAGATCCATTAAAATCTCAACAATCAAAATCTATATGGGACCTTCATCCATCTATAGGACAACAAAATCACAATATTTTTCCCATATCGTGAAAAATATTAGCCAAATAAATTTAATTCTCAAAATGGCACAGTGACCTCGGCCGGCCAAATCCGAGGTGACGATTTTGACGTTTCCCGCCTTGTCGATACACCAGGGTACGATCCAATATTTTCGATAGAGAGCGTTCCGAAAATTAAGCGTTGTAGAAATGTAAAAAAGAATATCGATACAATAATAAAATACCGTCTATAATAAAACAAAGTAGCATTTGGAAAATAAAAATGCCACACCACCCTATACTCATGTATTTATTAGACTGAATCAGTTAATAACTTCACACACCAAAACTGTTAACCGTTCCTTTTCAAAAACTAAAATTGAAAAGCAACACAAGCCCGTTGACAGAAACAAGGAGAACTTGTCGCGGCAGAACCGTATTTTTATTCAATTAAAACGTAACGGTACGTCTCGTTTTATCGAAAGCTCCAAAACGGAAAAAAGGGGAGTTTGGGGGGAATTTGGTGGGAATTTGGGGGTAGTAGGGGGGAGTAGCAAAAGCCCTTGTGCAGGCGCGCGCTCTAAACTTTCCGCAAAATTATACCGTGAAGTTCTAATGAAAACAACAAATTAAATTGAGAAAGTTAGTAAATCGTTTGTAATAAGCTTTTAAATAGCTAATGTAGTTAGGGATTGTTGAGAAAAAGTTTCTGGTCGGCGTTCTTTGTAATTTTCAGTGCGGTTTCGGAGTAAATTGGTTCGGTCGTTTAATGACGACACTAGTTTATCAAGGCAGGAAGAAACCTGATAGAAAACTGGAAGAAAATTGGCACACACAATGTTTAATGAAGCATTTTGAAAAATTGGATTAAAAATAGAACTTCTAATAGAACATATTGTCATTACTCGCTGGCGAGTATTAGCTCTTTTCTATCGAGCAGAAGGTAACGGAAGGCATTTTTTTTCATGAGCTTTTCTGTGACTAAAAAGCCCGATACGTGATGTTATCTCTCTTCCGCACTTCGGACATTCAAAAATCTCAGTGCTTTGTTGTCTCTTTACTTTTTAGTTGTTGCTGATAACTGAGCTTACAATTCTTCTCCATTTTTATTGTACGCTGCTTCTTCCCACTCATTCCGCATGTTTATCCCCTTTAAGTTTTTGTGTGTCCATCCTTGTACCTTTTGAGTTATCCACCACGGTTTCCTCTTATCGTCTACAAGCTCACCGTAAAGCAGAGATTTTGGTAGGCGGTTTTCTTGCAGTCTGCATACGTGACAAGCCTACCTTAAGCGGGATTTTGTAATTAAAATTAGTTAGATAGTAAATCAAAATATCGGAATTCGATTTTGTTTGTACTATTTATCAAGCTCCAACAGAAACTTGTTTACGGAGCGTAGAAGTTTAATAAAGGAAGAGATAGAGAAATGCATCTTTCTATCCATTTTTGTATACCATTAGTTATTGTCTTTAAAACTCAACTTGATTATCTTACTGTATAGGGTTTAGATTTAGGAAAACTTTTGATAGATATAGAGCAAAATGTAGTTAAGTGTAAATATGTAGGGGAGCATTAAATTTAAAATTGTCATTTAGCAGTCATAAAATTTGACCGAATTATATAACCGCTATGAGGAGTCTTTAATCTAGGCGCCCTTCCAAAATAAAAACAAACAAGTATATATCTTTTATCCAACAGCCACTACTTATACAGACATTACTCACATGTATACATGCATATAAAATAAGTAACACACACGTGAGTTTTTGAAGTTACAACAAACTAGTGAGTTATGAATTCCCTATCATATACGCCACAAGACTTTTCTGGCAGTATTTGTGCTGTAGTCGCCTCTGCCTGGTTAATCATTTCTTGCGGAAGATCTTCCTGAATCATTTTTCTTTAAAATCTGACTTGCTGGTTGATAATTTACTATTTTATCGTTAAAAAATCGCGATTTATCTAAATGACGTTTCATTATCTAATGACGTATCATTGATTAATAGAACAAACTGTTTAATATCTCGGTTAAAATTTAATATTTGTTGATGATTCAAAGTTCATTTAAAAGGTAGAATCAAGAGCTGTGACATTTTAGAACTTGATTGAATTTTGTCATATTTTATGATAATAAAAAAACCGGGAAAACATTCCTTAGCTCAAAAATTTTCAAATTTTTACAAACTTATTCATATTTTCGCTGATTATAGCTTATTTGCCAAGATGTTTTTTTTAACATAATAGGCCAAAATATGACTGGCATATTGACAAAAATAGGTATATTTTATAAAGTTACAGCTATGTTAAACAACTTTATAGCCTATAATAAGTAATAATAACATTATTATAAGTGTTATAACCTTTAATAATTTTTCTCTCTACGATAATTATTTTTTTTCTAACCAACTCTAATAGAAAAAAAGCAGTAGTCTTCTGTCTGCTATAAATTTTAGAATCTTTATATCGTCTTCAATCTATTTATCTTTGTACACAGCAACATCATTTTCAAAATCTACCGAAAAAAAAAACGTAAAATTCAAATTCCTAACTGAGTTATGCACTCGATACAAACTCAAATCTTTTCATCTATTTATATGCTAATGCTTTGTCAGCATTTCTCTACATCCCAGCCAGATAAAAGACTAAATATATATACGTCACATCGCAATATCTTTAAAGAACACGTTGGTATATATAAAAAGAGAAAAATAAAATACATATCCGTAAAATTATCTATCCGGAAATAAATTTAATTTCTACATCCGGTTCTAAGGGCTCCTTCTAAATCTATTAAGTCAACTTGAAAGGTATTCGATTTACTCGTTCTGTCGGATGTTTTTCCTAAAATATCCGAAATATCTTCGGCCCTATAAACATGCTTAGTTATCGTGCGATCGAGCAATAAGGCTTTCAATAAACGTTTAGACAGAAAATGCCTTTAACAAAGGCCTAGCACGGACACGATGTTAAAGGCTTGACCGTATAACGATTTAAGATTCTGTACTATTGTACTTGACTGAAACTTATTTCAAAATTAATTTTCTATTTAACATTCCACAAGTAGCATTTCTACAATTTGTGTTCATGATGTGCCCGTTTTCAGCAGCCATTGTTTCTAAGTGTGAAGAAACAAAATACCAAACTAAAATAGTCTATGTTTGTGTGTGGATTTCAAAACGAAAACAACCATCAACAATGTCGACCTCCGCCATAATTTTTTTTGTCTTAAGATCTTTGTTTTTAGGATTACTCACACAAAAAATGTCTGCCAAAAGCAAATTCATCGTTTAATTTAATAATGTACTTTCATATTTTTAATGCCTCTTGTATATATCATTATTTGTTGCTACAAAATATTTTTGTATGAAATAAAAAATTTTATTTTTATTTCTATATCGTGGTTCTGAAAATAAGAATATATAAATTAGTGTAGTAACACGTTCTTATGAGTTTACGTATTTCGAAAATGAATCGACAGTAAATGGAAAGCTTGTTTCCAAAATGTTTCGATTTAGCGCTATCTGTGTAGAAATTTCGAACTAGTCACCTGTCAACAACGCCAATCATAACCTGTCAACAACGCCAAAATAAAACATTTTTATTTAGTTATTATAACACAATTAAAACATAAAAACATGTATTCCATTGTCGAAAAAAGAGGTTGGTTTGGTTCAGTATGACTTAGTGTGACAATAAGGGCCTTGTTCAGTGTACTAATATTTTCCAACCGTCACTGGAGCAGTCAAAACAAAAATATAGAATAATTCAGTCTGAACATATTGGCACCAAACATCTCAATTGATCATAGAGTTGATATTTCTATTCCTCATAGATTTTTTGATATTTAAAAATGAAATCTAATGTAGCAAGCCTTCATCTCTGTAGGCCTTAACTTAAGCCAAAATCCGCCAAAATCCGTAATCTTCAAAGTTTATCTTTGTGAGGCGCAAATCAAAAGCCGGGCATGCTGACCGCCTATCCGCAGGGATTTCCAAAAACATTATTAAACTGTTTTCGCCCAAGAATTTTCATCCTTGAGTGTTTCGTTCAAATTCTCCTTTTATGCGTCGAAAAATTTAATATTGTTCTTATTCATTCGGTGCTTTTGGAATGTGTATTATATTAGACATATTCAGTAATAAAATACTTGGATACCACAAAGATAAATGTTAGAATGAGTAGGGAAAATTATGTATGGAATAAGAATACTTTTTCTTTATAGTGTTGTTGTTTTCTAATTTTAGGCCGTGCATTGTTTAGTAATTTTGTTAATGTGTTACAAAATTACACTGTTTTTTTATAAATATTGTTAAATATCAACATTTTGTTTTCCCTCGTATAATTAACAGATGGTGAGTTTCATTTTTAATTTAGAAAAATATACTAAAAAGTCAAATAATTTGGCTACACACTGATTAAAAAATCATCAAAATTGGCCCATTAAAACAAAATATATTAACCTTTAAAATACATCAAAGTTTTAGGGTACCCATTTTTCGTGCCGCTGAATGTATTTCAAAAACTATACATTTTAGTCATATACTTTTCTAATGAAGTAAACCTTTATTTTTTTAATAAAATCAAAAAATCAATTAATATATAGGGCATTCCATTACAAAAAACAAAACCTTGATATGTAACTTTGTTTCGGGACACCCTGTAGAACTCTACATAATGTTAGAAAATGCTTTAAATTGACTTATATAAGCTCACAAAATTTCACTTCAATACAAACTTTTGTTCTCCTTGTAAAAACCGCGTCGTATATGACGCGCCACCCTGTATAATTCGATTTCAATCAAAATTTCAATGATTAGAATATAAGCAATATAGGTATAGCTTATGCATTAGACTTATTTATTTCAATAAATTTACTTAGAAAAAGAATAAAAAAAATCAAAAAATTAAGGAGGATATAATTAAGAATTTTCTAAAATTACTAAAATAAAAAATTAAAAGCAACGAAAAAAGATGGGTAAACATTTTAGTTAGACCGAAACTAAAGTTCCAAAAATATTCGTAATATATCTAGAAATTCATTTACCCACTAGTAGTTATAAAAAGCATTTTTGGTAAACTCTGTCTCTAATAGTTTCTGAAAAATAAAATTAATTTTTTTTAAAAGGTCCGATTAAATTTATATCTCAAAAACTAAAGTTCCCAAAAAATTCGTAATATATCTAGAAATTCATTTACCCACTAGTTGTTATAAAAAGCATTTTTGGTAAACTCTGTCTCTAATAGTTTCTGAAAAATAAAATTAATTTTTTTAAAAAGGTCCGATCAAAATCTCCGAAACTAAAGTTCCAAAAAAATTCGTAATATATCTAGAAATTCATTTACCCACTAGTAGTTATAAAAAGCATTTTTGGTAAACTCTGTCTCTAATAGTTTCTGAAAAATAAAATTAATTTTTTTAAAAAGGCCCGATCAAAATCTCCGAAACTAAAGTTTCAAAAATATTCGTAGTATATCTAGAAATTCATTTACCCACTAGTAGTTATAAAAAGCATTTTTGGTAAACTCTGTCTCTAATAGTTTCTGAAAAATAAAATTAATTTTTTTAAAAATGTCCGATTAAATGTATATCTCCGAAACTGAAGTTCCAAGAAAAGTCGTAATATATCTACAAATTCATTTACCCAATAGTAGTTATAAAAAGCATTTTTGGTAAACTCTGTCTCTAATAGTTTCTGAAAAATAAAATTAATTTTATTAAAAATGTCCGATTAAATGTATATCTCCGAAACTAAAGTTCCAAAAAAATTCGTAATATATCTACAAATTCATTTACCCACTAGTAGTTATAAAAAGCATTTTTGGTAAACTCTGCCTCTAATAGTTTCTGAAAAATAAAATTAATTTTTTTAAAAATGTCCGATTAAATGTATATCTCCGAAACAGAAGTTCCAAGAAAAGTCGTAATATATCTACAAATTCATTTACCCACTAGTAGTTATAAAAAGCATTTTTGGTAAACTCTGTCTCTAATAGTTTCTGAAAAATAAAATTAATTTTAAGTTTACAGTAATTGAATTCCGAGGTAAAAGTCTCTGGGCACTCCACTATACTTAGCATTACCTAGTGAACAATTAAACTCTTATTATAATATTAATTATCACTTTTATTATCCGCCCTGTATTTTACAGTATACTATATCTATAGAATAAAGGGATCAAATTAATTCAAGTACACACTAAAATATAGATTCACTCATAAATTGATGATTTAACTATCGGTTAAATTTCTGACAGATATTGCTCGGCGATAAGGGAAAATTAATCTGTATAAAGTAGCCGCCCCCGCCCGAATATCTTCTCCAAACTAGCCCAAGATATCGGTTTTATGGTTTAAGATGCGAGTGAGCCGGTCTAGCCAGACAAACTATGTACACAAGTGGCCTTGATATATAGGATATCGATAGGGGATGGCGTTGTAGCAACTTCGACCTATCGTATATTCAAGATGTCGTCGTGGCTTGTATTAAAAGTTATAGGTGTGCTGTTACAAATTTATAATAAAAACCTATATTAAAGATAACAGTTTTATATTAGTTGGTTTATTTTTCGTTTTGTTTTAAGATTAGTTTTTTGTTATGCTTTTAAATTATATATTTTGTAAAATATACTTACATTTATTTTAAATATTGTTTATTCTTTTGTAGCTGGTTTATTTGTATGCAGGGTGTCAAAAATAGTGTATTTAACTCCATTTGTTGATACTACAGATAAAAATAAAACAAAAAGTTTCTATGAACATATGCCTTAAAATGCTTCCCGAAAAAGTTACAACCCTCGAAATGGTATATAAATATAATACATTTTGGCTGTTATTAAGAACATTGGTAAACCGTTTTTTTTTCGAAATTTGGTACCTCCCAACGCCATACTATATTCCGACCGGTATATAGTATATTTTATTATACTTCATAAATATATTTATTATAAAAAGTGTCTCATAGAAGCATAAATTATGCATTAAAATGTTACGAAGCTATCTGAAAAAAATATATCAACCTATTTTGGGGATTTTAGATATAATTGTAATGGATATTAATAAATTATACAATTAAATATACTGTTAATTAGTTTTATAAATATATTCCGATATTTTATTATACTGAGTTAAATATATGTAGTCATCCTATACATAAATAGCGAAACAGCCCTTTAAGGGCATATACTCATATATGAATATATTACCATCGATTTTCTGTCACAAAAATATTTATTCGATTATTATGAAAGTTATTCATTCCTTTTGTGATATTAGTTTTTAAATAATAACGTGTCATAAAAATATATCCAGCATTTTTCTGAAGGGTCAGTGCCATTTATTTTTGGTTTGTCTGAAACAGACGCAACAACATTTATTTTTAAATATATTAAAAAGTAACAAATTGTCATGGGGGAAGTCAGTCGTATAAAAATAATTTAATAAATGTTCTGAAATGGTATGTTGAACACTATTTTTAAATCTGATTGAAACTGTAATATTGTAAAATTGTGTAATATTGTAAAAATATATTTTGTTAATAGTTTATCACTTTTTAATTCATACTTCCTGCTAAACTAAAAGTAGTGGCAAATTTTCTTTCATTAGTATCCACTACATATTTTATGTTTTTAGATATTGTGTATAATGTTCTACGCTTAAGTTCAACAGTCAACATATTTTCCATTTTATGTCAAAAATGGCATTTGCGTGCCTTATAAAGCAATGCTTCTTGTTTTATAAAATATTTCCGTCTATTTAAATATTTACATTTTTTTGTTAAATAATAATATCGAGATAGAGGTAGTATATTTATTAATTATAAAATATCAAGCAATATGAGATAAATCAAATGGGGAAATGCCAAGTTTCTTTATTATACATGAAATTACAGAACTTAGCTTATACTTACATGATTTCAAGAGTCCTTTATTAAAAATTGGTAATTTTAACACAGCCGTGACTCTCTAGATTGAAATTTAAGATACTATATTTTTTTCTTAGCGAAAGTGTCAAAAGTTTCATGATACGTCATTCTATTAATTTAATTCTTAAAATTCCCTTTCCTATCAAATAAAGTAAAAAAATATCGACGGTACCGCTTAAAAATAAAAAATTGTAGTCATTTCCAGTGAAACAGCACGTGACCAAAAATAATTGAATACGTCAATCAATCCTGATTTATGTCATATTCTAACATACCAAATCTCGTTTTTCTATCTAGAAAAGTAAAAAAGTTATGATGGAGAGCACCTTTTAAAAAATATCCCACTTCTGAAATGTGAAACAAACAGAAAAATTAATAGACGCATCCAGTATGTTGCGTTATCTGATCACTCCACTCGCTCCACATCCCATTGTATCGCATTACCTAGCTGAAAATGACTAATAGCAGGCTGAAATCCCTGCATTCTATTAAATGAACCCTACTAATCTTCCGCTTATTGTTTGTTACAGTGGAAACAGCGATGGGGAGTCATCACCAAACTGTCGCCGGCTGCAGGTGAGTGAGTTACATTTGGAGCGAGCATGCTGCTGAGATATTGTCGGTCGTTTTCGGGGGACAACGGAAGGGATCTGGTTTTGATTGGGCGACGCGAAATTATGAATGGTAATGTAGTTTGGGAGCGCTCTTTGCACGGACATCGTTCATCAACAACTGTTATTTAGGTGTCTGGTGTAGCTCTAAAAGATATTTATAATAAATGAAGGGCATTTTCGTACCGTCTTTGTATACAGGGTATACTAAATTTGAGGGTGTCGACTGGGATCTAGGAAATTATGAGAGGTACGTAAAGGAAGTTTTGCAATTTTTGGCCAATAAAATGGTGCTTTGAAAATTAAAGAAATATAAAAACTTTCGAAGATATTCTAAAAAAATCAAATATTGTAAAATCGATTTTATTTTTCTCTTCTTATACAGGGTAAGTCTTAAATAAGTGCAAATATTTTTAGGGTTGGTATAGGTAGTTCGACCCCCAAAACACGATTATCAGTTTTTTTGCGAAAAAAAATGAAAATTTAAAACATTTGAATAAAAATTGGATTTTTTTAGCTTTTAGTTAAAAAAAACATAATTTCTTCATAATATGGCAACATAGGCAGTAGATTAAATTTACAAGTAAGAAAACCAAGAAAAGATCCAGCGGATTTCAAAATTTAAGCGAAAATTATTTTTTTTGGAAGTCCTCAAAAAGAAAATTGAAGTAAAATACAAGGTGGTTCGAACTGTATTCCGGAAATTTCGGCAGCATATTCTGCAGATAAAATAATTAAAAAAGTTCGTATAAATGTATGTCCTAAAATGCTTAGTTTCGGAGGTACAGGGTGTAGAATTTTCATTTTTATTTTGATTTTTTTCAAATAGTTTCTGAAGTAACGTCACTATTTTGATGAAAATTGGTGTCTGGAAGTTTTTGATATGAGAAATTTAATTTTTATAACAATATGACTTATTTTTAGAGGGCGCCACCTACATATTTTTTAATTATTTTGAAGAGTAATAACTCTTAAAAAACTTAAAACTGTTTAAAAATGTCTCTTGGTAAGAATCTCTACGAGCAACCGTTCTATAGTTATTACCAACCGAGTATATAGATAGTTATTTGACCGATATGATAAATTTAGGAATTTTTTATTTTTTTTTAAATTATTCATAAATTTTTCTTCAAAAACTGATAATAAAACAATTTCTGTTGAATTTTTAGCAAAAAAAATATTTCAGATTTACGTTTTCAGTCTATTAACTATTTAGTCAACATGTTTAATTCATGTCAATTATGACAAGAATTGGTAATTTAGATTCCAAATATCTCGAGAACCATTAATCGTAGCGATTTTAACCAAGACACCATTTTTACCTAAAAAACGTCGTAAATGTATATCTTTTTACTCAGTAGTTTTATACAGGTACGGTCGAAAATTTATTACTCTTCAAACCAGTTAAAAATATGTAGGTGGTGCCCCTACAAGTAGGAGTTATATTGACATTAAAATCACATTTCTCATGTTAAAAAACTCGCAGACACCAATTTTCATCCAAATATTGACGTTACTTCCTGAATTATTTGGAAAAAATCGAAATAAAAATGACACTTCTACACCCTGTATCTGCAAAACTAAGAATTTTAAGACATATATTTATACCAACTTTTTTACTTATTTTTATCTGAAAAATATGCTGTCGAAGTTTCTGGAATACATTTTGGACCACCCTGTCGGTTATTTTGGATTTATTTGCAAAACGGTAAAGGGCCTTTTATCATGAGCCTTTTATCAAAATCTACCAGCCCTGAAAATATTGGCACGTATTACAGACTCATCCTGTATAAAGCGCTAAGTGCTCCGACTATTAAATTGTATTGAAAAAAAATCTCAACAGAGACACCGCCTGTTCTTATACATTGGTTATTAAACAAAAAAATTGTTTATCGATTTGTTAGGACATTTAATATTTACGGAAATATTCGATACACAGAAATTATATCTAGAATTTTGTGCAGTATGTAAGAAATGAATAATATACAGAGTGTGGTGTCTAAAATTAGAAAATTGTTACTCTTACACCATGACATCCTCCACACTCTAAGATTTTTTTGCAAAAAATATGCAACTCAAAATATTAATCGAGGTATCTGGCCACTCACTAGAGGGTATGCTAAGCATGTATGTCAATATGCTTAGGACCATGCTGACCAACCAACACAAACATGTTGCCCACGTCCAACATGCTCCCCTATAAGTGGCTTGCTTTATAGACACAATTAATTTCAATATTCTTTTAAAGTTCTGTAATTTATATCGTTACATCTTGTAAGTTTAAACTCCCGAAACCCACAACAGGAAGACAAATGCCATCTGGCACTTCCCTATTCATCCAAAAGTCAAACAACGTCACAGCTAAGAACCGCGGCGCACATTTCCACCGTTCCTCCTCCTCCTCAAACCTCTCACTACTCAAAACATGTAATACGGCCCGACGTAAGATTAAAATTCATTTCCTAGCATCGCGCAACAAAACAAACTACTTCACGCCGTGCTACTCAACGATTGTGACAGTTAAGACATTATTCTCGAGTCTAAACCGTGTATAATTCTAACGAGGCACAAAACAGTCTATCATCGACGCTCGAGAGATATCTGCCGCTGCGTCTGGAAATGTTGAATGGCAACGCGACTTACTGTCTTGGAGTCGGATAAGTTTAATAATTTAAAAGTTTACAAATAAAATTATTAATATAATAATTCACGTTCATGGTTATTATGAAGTATATCTGACGGACGAAAAAATATAAACTTAAAATTTTATTAGAGAACAGCTATATGTGGTGGTCCGAACTGTATTCGAAACTTCGGCAGCATATTCTGCAGATAAAAGTAATAAAAAATTGTATAAATAAAGTGGCCTAAAATACTTAGTTTTGGAGATACAGGGTGTAGAAGTTTCATTTTTACTTCTTTATTTTTCTAAATAATTTTTGAAGTAATGTCAATATTTGGATGAAATCATGTCAATATTTGATGAAATCAAATGTCAATATTTGGATGAAATGTATCTCAGAGTTTTTTGACTTCCGAGAAATTTGATTTGATGTCAATGACTTCTATTTGTAGTGGACGCCACCTGCCATGTGTGTTTTAACTGTTTTGATGAGTAATAACTTTTCGTCCATACCTGTGTAAACTACTGAGTAAAAAATATACATTTCCGTGATTTTGTACGTAAAAATGTCTCTTAATAAAGTTACGCGTGCAACTGTTCTCAAAATATAAGCAAAAAAAAAAAAAAAAAAATTTATATATATATATATATATGAAGAGAGCATATATATATATATATAGCAGTTATATATATATATATATATATATATATATATATATATATATATATATATGTATATATATATATATATATATATATATATACCTGGACAGAACTTTCGACGTTGTCCGATGCTTAACTTCCACCCTGTGCGATTCTCCCATTGATCTTCGGTCAGATTTTTCGCTCATCGACCTTCTTATTCCTTCCATCCATGTTTTCTGGGACGTCCTCTCTTTCGTTTACCAGGTGTTATCCAATGAATGACTTGTTTTGGAATTTTCTTTCATTGTGCATTCTCTGAACGTGGCCATACCATATTAATTGTTTTTGTTCTATATCATTTACTATTTGTTCCCTCTATTCCCATCTGTTGTCTAATGTCTTCATTTCTGATCTTATCTCTCCGTGAAATTCTCATTGCTCTTCTAATCGCGTCCATTACTGTTGTCTCTAATTTCCTTTATTCCTTTCAGTGAGTCGCCATGTTTCACATCCATAGAGTATGCTTTTAACTAGTGTCTCGTATATATTATATTTCCTGTTTTTTGTAATTTCAGTGCTCCATAGAATGCCATTTATGCATCTGATAACTCTTCGTGCCTGTATTACTCTGTTGTTTATTTCTCTATCGTCCGTTCCATCTCCCGTAAATATCGATCCCAGGTACCTGTGATCTTCACATGCCCTAATTTCCATATTGTCTAAAATAAGATTTTCTGTATTAGCCCCAATTGGAAGGTCTGAAATTTTATATTGGGGTGGTTTATAGAGGGGTGGCGTTTTCAGCAGGATAATGCAAGATGCGATACGTCTGCCTATACTCAAGCTTGGATGCAAGAACACCATTTGGCAACAATTCCATGGTCAGCAGCTTCACCAGACCTTAGTCTTATTAAAAACATATGGGGACTAATGAAGATTGAAGTGGAACGAGCAGCTCCACGAAATAAACAAGACTTGATTCGCTCAGTTTTACAGGCCTGGACTACCGCCACTGAATATTATGGTGTGGACCTAGTTTCGGGTGTATCTGGACGTTTAGTTAAGTGTTTGGAGTTAAATGGAGGTTGTATAAGTAAATAAAATTAATAATTTGTTATATTTTTTTTAACTGAAGTCTTTAATTTTGCTTTCTTTTTTCCGGATACTTTCTAGATGGACTATATTTAGAATGGAAATAGTCAATATATGTCAATATTGACAAAAAATGAACATGTTGAGTAGATAGTTGTTGGACTAAAATACAATTGTATTTATTATAAATATTCATAAATTTTTCTTCGAAAAAATGATGATAAAATAGTTTCTGCTAAACTTTTAGCACAAAAACATTTCAATTTTATGGTTTCAGTCTAATAACTACCTTATGATCGAATAAAAACGATGTCAGCGATGGCTATGAAATGAAGATCGCTGTCATTTTATATGTAAAATTATATGGGAAATGTCATCGATCGTCATTTCATAGCCATCGCTGACACCGTTTTTATTTGATCAAACGGTATTTAGCAAACCATTACTTGTAGTGATTTTTGGCAATTAAGATGCATGTAAAAACGTCGTAATGTATATTTTTTACTCAGTAGTTTTTGGAGTGTCAATTTTATCATTTTAGTCAAAAAAAAAAAAAAAAAAAAAATAATTTTATATCTACTTTTATTATTTAAAAAAAAATGTATAAATTTAATTTCTGCTGTATTAACCTACTTAGTATAAATTTAATATATTTAAAAGCTAATATATTCTGACGTTTCAGTATGCCAGCCAAATTTATCTGGCAACGTTCTACTCATTCCCTGGCTGTACACACAATATTTCACCTAACATGTATGCAATTTTCATTTATATTTTCGTAATATGTTGCTGGCCTTCTGGGCCATATTTCCGTGCGGTAAAAACGTTTATTGCTAGTCGTTTGGCCAAAACGACAGAAAGTTGAAAATAATCTTATTTTACACATTAAACTATTTTTTTTTTGTATTTTAACAGTAATTATAATAGTGATAAACACTAAAAACTTTAGAAATAAATATTAATCTAATAGAATATTAATAAAATAAATTTAAAAAACTCGAGTTAGTAAATAATGTGTATGTACATCTTTATGAAACAGGAACAGAAATATAAAAAAGTAATTTTTATAAATGCTACAGCGCAGCGTTAGTATAAAAATTAAACCAAGATTTAGTGATTTTTACCTTAAACAAATTTACTTAAAAAATCTAAAACTTCTAAAAATTTAAAACTAGAGAAAATACCCAAATGTAGCTACTTCGAGAACAATTTAGTTGCGTATTTGCTAGACAAATGAGCAACTACTAAAACTAAAGTGTTTTAAATACCTAGCGTTGCATTTTGTTATTTTAAATATTTTCTCTTTACAGGTTAATTAATGAAACATCATAATACAGCGAAAAAAGTAAAGGTAAATGAATTAAAATATATAAGGAATATTGTATTAAAGATCTATTTATAGAAATTATACCCATAACATTAGTAATTGAAGAAGGGAGCAGGAAGTGACGTTAGAGAAAAACATTGAAGTAACAACACAACCGCTAATCAAAAAGATTAAACAGAAAATAAGAAAGAAAAAAACAGTTCATATTAATTTCTAATTTTTTTCGCGTTATTTTTGTATTTTAGCTTTTTTCTGTTATTTAGCGGTTTACTCTAGTTTATTCTTGTTTCTTGACGTTAGCCCGGTCGTTTTATCCTTTTTTTAACGTTCACTACCTACGTTTCTTGTGGTCGATGCAGAAACCCCTTTCTCAATCCACTAACTAATACTTATAGTACACTTTATGGTTCTAGTTTACTAAACAAGAATCAAAATTTTTATTGACCATAATAAACAAAATAAGTAACCCTAAACACTTTTTTATTCGCTTTATCCAGCCATAATTATGCCAAACGAAGATTAATAAACCCAAGCGAACATATTACATAACGCGGCCTCCACAGTATATAAAAAACCACACAACCGCGGAAAATACAAGAAGCTATCCCCAAGTATTTTCATATTTTTTTTCTCGCTGCAGCACATAATAAAACCTAATAACCGTTTTTCAAAGCTCCCCCTCTCCCTCCTTCTATCTCTACCTCTATCTCCCTAATGGTAACCGTAGGCCGTAAATTTTAAACGCAACCAGACCGGCTCCGATAACTCATTTAGGCTTTCTACGAATTCCGCAAATTCATTTTGCCGAGCCGCGTTTTAATTTTCGAATCTGACTTTATCAGATCATCGCATCGGTCACTCCGTTGCCAGTTGGTCTTAATTAGGACATTATAAAAAATGTTTGTGGTCTTAGTTTTTTGTGTCGAGATATTACAGTATATTATGTGAGCTTTAGTTCTTTATGATTCCGAGAATGACCCTAGATATTATGTAAAGAGAATCATGATAGGTTGGAAGAAATACTACGGCGGAAAGTTTTAAAGGAAATCCGGTGTTTTGTTTGGAAAAAATTTACTCCATTCTGACATCAGAAGTTGGGATCGATTTACTAAAAGTACTACAGAGTTTTTAAAAAGTGCCAGTATACCATATTGTGTGTGAATCCATAAGTGCTACAACATGAGATGACACCATAAAGCATCAAGTCCAGCAGTATTAGTGAATAAAAAGGATGATAGAATTTACAGGAAAATTTGGAAATTTACTATTACGCAAAAAAAATTGGAAAAATAACACACTTTTATATACCTCAAAAATGAAAAGAGCCAGGGATGAAAAATGAAAAAATGAGGAAGACTACAGTTATATTTGTTAAAATAGATTTTTTGAGTGCCCATGTTGATGTAAGAACTAAAACAGTAAGAAAATAAAACGCCGGAGGATACATTCGAATAAGATAAGTACACAGATATCAATTAAGAATATAAATTTTTTTATTGGTTGTTTGTAATTTTAAAGGCATAATTAAAATTAATACTCCAATAAATTAAATCTGTTGAAAAATGAAATTAAAATTATCAAAATTAATACAGTAAGATAGCCTCATAACTATAAAAAAAGTTACCTATAATTAAAATTAAAAACAAGCACCTTATTACCAAATTTGATCCAAGAAATATCAAATTCCCAAAGTCTAAATTATTTAAATGAATTTTATAGAACTGTTCATTTCTAGTAAAGAAGTTGAAACAATAGAAAGTTTAAAATATAACCAATGTTTAAATTTACATTGTGAAGAACAATAACATGGTTAGCGAAACGCGCGTCCAGTGTAAAAGTAAAAGTGTTTTGGTGTATTGTGGTAATTTAGTGTTTTTATTTTGCTGTGTAACACCAAAGGTTCCAACCCTCAACTGTAATAACAATAACTCTTAGAATGAAGTTGCCATTGGTTTAAGTTGTAATAACTTCTTTGACAAATCTTACCAATATCTTGGTAAAAAGTTGTAAAATCGGAGACACATTTTTTTAAACTATGATAAAAATATAATTAGGTTATTCACTAACTTCATGTATGAGACTAGACTGCAAATAATACTACTAAAAATATTTAAGCAATTTATTGAAATATCAAAAAGGTTAAATGTATAAAGAAAATGATGAAATGTATATGAAATGAAGTTAAGTTTAAATCGATAAGAATAAATGAAAAATGAAAATGGTCTAAGCTATACTAAAACTAAGACGTCATCCCCCTTAACTTAAACTAAGTATGCTCTAAGGGCGCAATACAAATAGCAAATCTAAACCTAACTAAAATCTAAACAGTCTTACTCTACTCGATGTGACATACTTGAAAACAACTCGGAAGTTCCTCCGGCTGAGCTACGGTGTATAGCTACAGGGTGGCTACGGCGGTGCACAGCAGCTCGGTGTACTGTCACTGGAGTCCACGGATGTCAGCAGACGTACGGATGCCAGCCAGGTGTAGGACTTCAAAAGGTGAACATAAAAAACCCTAAATAACATTGGTTGTCTTAGAAAAGTGCCTCAATTATAGAACAAGGACTAGCACAACGTGTAGGAGTTAATAAAGGTAATAAAGAAGGACTACTCAAATCTGAACTTTACCTCAACGAGGGTTTATGATGTCCAACGGGTACCTCTACACGGGCAACAGGATGGAATTCTGGACTGTTCTGTGCTGTACGGTCTGGATCGGTCTTCTTGCTCTACAATTACGAACAACCAAATAAGATTTAAGAAAGATAACACTCAACCAATCTTTCTACACCACGTGGGCGTGGAACGAGTCAACAATACGAATAAAAAAATCGAAAACGAGTCAACAATACGAATAAAAAAATCAGTTGAGCATTGACTTAGAATAGGCAGAAGAATTATAGCATACATTGGAACTATTCGGAGACTTCTTGGGCACGTGGAATCGGGATATCGGTCGGAAAAATTTGGCTATTTAATTCCTTACGGAAATTGGTCGGTGGTCCATGTAAACTCAACAAAATCCAACCACGTTTCTGACCAAATGTGTTTCGGAAGCCTTAATCCTTCTTTACGAAGACCTGCTATTCACCAACAGGGAATGCTTCACCAAACGGCAGCCAGTTCTTCACGACGACACTCTTCAGCCGGGGAGTACACAAGAAGTGATGCAAGGATTCGATTTCCTTCACAAAATCAGATTTCAACCGGAAATCTCCCTCCAGGATATAGATAAAGAACTATATATCTTGACTAGTCCAACTCACAAAAAGGCATAAATAAAAATGATGTTTTCTCCTCAGCCATATTCCATATCCGGTCAATGAAAGAACTAAACTCAGAAATTCCACAATTAAAAGAACGAATTCCACACTCCGATCCACATCAAAAATAACTAATTTAACTACGAAATTTTATCTCGAATTTAAAATCGACGAAAATTTATATTTTTTCACTCGGTTGTTACTAGTTATGGGAAAAATCGGTTAATTTCAATAATCGAGTACTCGAGTATCAAGCGATTGCAATAACCGAGCGATCGCTCGAGCGAAATATCGCTCGTATTTGAAAATACGGTTTTTCGTCCGCCGCTTGTTGTAAGTACTCGTTAACGCCAAGCGCCAAGCAGTAAGTTGCGTGCGCAGGGTACAGATTCTTTCGGTGATGAATGGCAACTAGCAAACGACGAGCGATTCGCTTGAGGTTCGTTCCAACCGGACCGAGAACCGGTTCTGGGACGGTAATTTATAGTCGCCCACTTATTGTTTGAAAAGTTTGATTGTTTGTCAAGATTAACAAATGAATTGACGGTACTTGATTTAGTTTATTTCAAAGTATTGTTGATGTAGGTCGCAAAATTTTGTCTCTCAGATACGCAACGGATAAATATATATACGGCGTCGTATAAATTTGCTACCTGCAATGTATGTAGAAAATTCGCTCGGCTTTTTATCGAGTATGTCACATTAAAATCGGATTTCAATTTATTCTATTCTGGGATCGCTTGCTTTCGTCGGATTTCAATTTATTTTATTCTAGGATCGCTTGCTTGGTACTCGTCATCATTGCATCGCTCGTTCATAATCGAGCGATGTCGGTTATTTCAATAATCGAGTACTCGAGCGAAATTTCGCTCGAGTGATCCCATCGCTAATTGTTACAGGTAGAGACAAAAAGTTATAACCATTCAAATCAGCCTGATACAAGTAGAAGTAATATTGACATTGAAATCAAATTTCCCATATCCAAAAAACACCGAGGGCCGAATTTTCATACAAATATTTACATCAATTCAGAAATTACTAAGATAAAATCAAAATAAAAATAAAATTTCGCCCTGTATCTCCGAAACAAAGCATTTTTGAACATAAATTTATACGACATTTTTTACTTATTTTTATCGGTAGAATATGATACCGAAGTTTCCCGTATACAATTTGGACCACCTAACTTTGACATGTACTTTACAGATGACATAGTATATAACGCAAATAATTGATAGAAATCGACAGAACTATACTTGTATTCATTTAAAACTTCCCAATATGGCGGACTTCAGTATGGGAGGCTGAAAAAACGAAAATCTCTAAACTGGAATCGACTGTACTTCAAATCGTTCAAATTGATAATCTGTGGTAAATCCAATTGAACTCTGACACTTGGCTGACATTGACGTTTACGGTTCCTTTTTCTAAATATTTTCATTATTTTTTGAGTTTTTATTCACAAATCTACTTGATTTTGTTCTTTTATTTAACCTGCAACCTGCAGTACTAATTATATAGTTATAAATAATCTTTTCACCGATCAAGAGTTGACGAATAGGCTGGAAGATATTCAAAATGTGTAAATCGCTTAAAAACGTATTAGAAAACATTGGCTCGTTCATAAATTCGTGAAAATAAATTAGTCCAGATGTTTGTAAAAGGTATTATTATAATTATTTTGAGAAGTTTCCTCGTATCAGTAATTTTCAGGTTTGTAATATCTACTATATGATAATAAATAGATTAAAACTTATATTTCAGGAAACAGCGCGGGCATTACAGATTGTTGTAAATCAGTTTTAAAATATAAAGAAGGTTTAAAACAGGTTTAAAAGTTGAGTTGGTAGAGAAGACCTAAATAAGGTAATGTTGGTAATGGGACCAAACATCAAATAACACTTGAAATATATAATTATGTACAATAATTGTAAGTAGTTTTTATGAATCTGTTTGATATCTATTGCATTGTTTTTATATTTCTTGAAATATTTTTTTACTTTACAGGATACACAAGGAATAATAAAAAATACAATTACTCACTAAAAGCACTTAAGGTTTGTAATAGATGTAGTTAGAATATCAAACACCAAACTAAACCAAAAATTATGTTTTATTTTACTGGTATTCCTCACATTTGAAGGGAAAGTCATTTCATAAATAAGCAGGACATTGTATAGTACACTCTATATTAATAATTGTTTTTTATCCTATACTTGTTAGTTAACGCATCACTTACTCGGTATAAAATTTAGTACAGATTAACCTATAGTTGTGGTTGTGATATATTCTGATGTGTTTCTGGCAATTTAAAATAAGTTAATATTTAAACAAACATTTCTGGATTTCCTGGCAGGAGTGTGGACACAAATTTAATAAAGGTATAATGTGGATAATGTTCTGATTATTACAGTTTGCATGGATGTTTTGGTATGTTGTTATTTTTAATAAAGTATATTTAATGAGTTTTTGAGTATTTCTTTTTCCTTCAGAGGATTGTGTTCTAATCTTTATATATTATAAATTTTCATAAATTATATATACAAAATTTATTACCTTATAATTTTTTGCTAAATACTTTGTAGTTGATACAGTTTAATAGTATATAAAAGAACTATTTAAATAAGATGTTTGAAAATATATAGCTGTTTTTGCACACATCAATTTAATTTGTGATTAACTGTACTGAAAAAAAAAATTAAGAGAAATGGGGTGATTTATCAACTACAACATGAAAAGCATCATCCTATTTCCAAGTCTTCTATTAATTTCACTTATTAAACAACTATAATTATTCAATAATCTTGATAGTTCTAGGAACTCTCAGATATCGTCAAAACATGAAAACAAAAATTTACTTCCTATAGTTCTTACGTCCCCTTAACTGAAATATAAGAAATAGGGGAGTTAATATTCTCACTGAGAAAGTTTATAAAATACCTTTAAGTAAAATCTCTTCGGATCTGCGGTAAAATACCTTTATTCTTATTAAATAATTTCAATAATCTATGTTTTTATTTATGACAACCACCTAATAACCTAACTTTAACGTCAACTTGACAATCCTGAAAAATATTATTGTTAACCAAAGAGTAAATTAATTTCTGAATTCGCTGACGCCAACTTATTTTTCATTAAAAAAAAATTACCAAGTTTCGTAACTAGGTCGGCCATATTGAGGAACTTTTAAAAGAATAGTACTATAGCAGATTATTTCCATACACTCGTCTCTACCTACCGATAGATGAATAAATATATCGCCCAGAGGTCTCGTCTCTGTCCTGCTATCGAGCGTACACGGCAGCCGCGGCTTTTTAAATTTCCTGCACAAGTGAACAAGTGCAAGATCTCGTTCGGCGATAGGTTGGCAGCACCAGGATTGCCAGGACGACGCGCCGAGAGAAGGACTATCATGCTTGACAGGTCAATTTCCAGGTTGTGAATGGCTGAATGGAGCTGCGAGATACTGGCCTCGGTGTGTGCACGTGCTCGTTCTTTGACAGAGGGAAAACACTTGTCGAATTTTTCGGGAAGGGATTTTGTATGGCCCTTGTCGTAAAGAGATTTGTTTGGGAAATTTAGCTGTGGGCTTTTGTAGATCAGGTCCACGAAAGCATTTAATTTTTTTAGTAGGGTGTAATAATGAATGAATTTTGTAACTGTAAGTACATTATGTCCCCGCATTATGTCCCCGGATCAGTATTTGCAAGAGAATTTGTGAAGAGAAAAAATTTGTGACTTTTTTTTTCAAACGTCACAAAAGTATTAATTTTTTTCGATTAGAATATACCATTTTTTCGTATAAAATGGCTACTCATTAAGTGAGTTTATACATTTTCAAATTTTCTTACCGATTTAGAGAAAAATAAAAAATGTGAAAATTGTTTAAAGTTCTAAAAATCATGACGCGTTTCTGTGGTGATATCATTTAGTTTTCATTCATCCATTATTGATAATCTTGGATTAATGTCACATTTCTTGCTGTTATAAATCAATTCTATGATAATAGTTATCATCGTGTCGTTGAAGAATTTAACAAAAAACAAAACTCGCTAAACGAAATCTATACTAATATATAAAATCCTTAAGTGACTGACTCACTGATTAATCACGATCCTGCTCAAACCACTCAACGTAAGAAGCTCAATTTTGGCATACAGGTTGATTCTAGGGTGTAGGGGTTCGACAAGAAGGGATTTTTCAAAATTCCAGTTTCAAGGGGGTGAAACCACCCCTCAAATATTACAATATTTTTTATTTAAAAACGACCAAGTTTCCGAAAAACGCTGAAACACGTATATTTTATTTTGTTTTCTTTTTCATATTTTAAATTTTTTTAAAAATGTATAGATGGTATTTCGAAAATCTGGTCATTGATTAGGATCATCACGATCCTGCTTAAAGCGCTTGACGTAAAAAAGCTTATTTTTGGAAACGGATTGACTTTAGAGTGTAGAGGTTCGATAAGAAGGGATTTTTCGAAACTCGAATTCTAAGGGGGTAAAACCACCCTCAAATACTAGAATATTTTGTTGTTTTACATATTTTAAGATTTTGAAAAAAAATATTAATTGTTTATATTTTAGGGTGTTTATTGATTACAGAATCGTGATTACTCAATAATCACGATTCTGCTTAAACTGCTTGACGTTTTTTGGTTGATTTTTGGCAAACGGATTGACTGTGGGGTGTAGAGGTTCGATCAGGAGGGGTTTCTCGAATCTCAAATTCCAAGAGGGTGAAAACGCCCCTCAAATATTACAGTATTTACTTAAAAAACGGTTAGTCTTTCGGGGAAACGCTTGGACGCGTATAATTTATTTTGTTTTTTTATATATTTTGATTTTTTTTAAAAAATCATACAGGATGTTCCCAAAAGTTGGGTAAACTGCTTAAACTGCTTGGCTTCTAAAAAGCTTATTTTTGGCAAACGGATTTTTCGAAAGTCAAATTCCAACGAGATGAAACTACCCCTCAAATATTACCAAGTTATATAATAATATCGCCATATCGTTTATTTTCATGCTGACATAAATGTGTGAACATTTTATCCAGTTTGTATGTTAATAAAAATTCTTGCTTTGCATTATCATCACCACTACAAATGATTAATTCGACGCGAACGAAGTCGCGGGTATACGCTAGTATTATATAAATGATTTTAGAGACTGCTAATCTTTTTCTTCATCATTTTTAAACAAATGTTTGACACAATTCAATATTCGGTTTGTTCGCGATTTCCTTTTGCCTAGTATAAAAATTTTCACATCAAAAGCTAAGTACCGCAATAACAAAGGCCAAATAAATTCAAATGATTTTCGAATCCCGAAATTTGACTTTCCAATGGACCGACTTTCTTTTTGGCAATTTTTCACACACTGCTGTTCGGTTTACCTAACGTCAGAGTTCATTCCCACTCGCAGAAATCCCTAGTCAAGAATTCAATAAATCCGATGAAAAATACATGACAATCTAGACAAAGATCGCCATTCGTTGTAGAATCAATAGATCTTGTCAGAATACTTCAATAACTGGGAAGTTTTGTAAATCAAAATGTTTAGTTCGAATTGAAAAACAAAATAAATCAGAGAGTTTATATTAAAAAGTAAGCAAATTTCCTTTGTTTAGTGTCTAAGTTTTGTGTTTTTTATTGAGTTGTTAATCCCAAATCAAAAATCCCCAATCAAAAAATAATCCCCAATCAAAAAAATGTTTACCGTAGTGAAAATAAAAATTGTTATGTACTTTTTTCTTAAAGAGTGCAAAATACAAATCTTTTTTATTATTAACTTTTTGAGAAAATTGTACTCTTTATACAGGGTGTTTCAAAAAACATGTGTCATCTCTCATGGGGAGATTCCTCACGTAAAAATAAGATTTATTTTTCATTTCAACATAGGTCTGATTCAAACGATAAAGGATCTGGCGCTGAGATCCAAGACTGAGATCTACCACAGTCTTGGAAAATACACTATAATTTTCCAACCTGAGCTATATGCTGTTGAAACCTGTGTGCAACTGCTGCTAGAACAGCAATACACCAGGAAAGCAATAAGCATATTTTCGGATAGTCAGGCCGCGTTGAAAGCACTTGAAGCAACGAAAAGCACGTCTATGACGATTCTTCATTGTAAGAAACTACTCAATATATTAGGAGACAGGAACAAAGTGTCGCTAATATGGATACCGGGACATGTCGGCCTAAAGGGAAATGAACGTGCTGATTCCCTCTCCAAAACTGGTGCAGGCTCGCCATTCGTGGGCACAGAACCGACACTTAGCGTACCAAAAAATCTCGCGAGACAGGCTCTGTGAATGGGTTAGGGGTGCAACATTTCGGGACTGGTATGACAGTCACGAAATGGAACATGCCAAGACAATCCTAGCAGGGTCACCGAAACGTAGAACCGATGAACTCCTAAAGGCTGGTAGGAACGGAGCGCGTACGTTCACTGCAGTATACACGGGCCACTGCCGGCTGAGATCACACCTACAGCCTACAGAGACTGGTGGAAGACGCCGAATGCAGACTCTGTATGGAAGATGACGGAACAATGAAAGCACGTTATGTGTACCTGCCCCGCTGGGGGCAGGGCCAGGTTTGAGGTGTTTGGCAAACCCACGCTAGACCTATCAGACCTAGAAGACATATCACTCTCGGACATAACGGTCTATGTTAAAAGGCTGGGTCTTGAGGGTGAACATTAATGATCTTTTTCTATTAAAGAGCTTGTAGAAACTGGGCCACAATAGGCCCTCGCAGCCTCAGTGGAGGGTCCCACCTGGGACCCATTCTTAGTCAATACAATACAATACAAATAGGTCTGATTCTGTTTTGTTTCGTAACATAACAGGGTGTTAAAGTTTTAATAATCTTTTGATTTATTATAATTTTCTTCCAAGCACTTTTAGTGATTCGAATGAATTTTTGAGGGCAAAAATTTACTATAAGTGCTAATAAAGTATAATTAATAGCTAAATAATATTTTAATGTATTTTAATAAAATTTTATATGGGTTATAACTGAAATATTTTTCAAAAAAAAATGTGCGCCACTGATTTTTTTTCTTTTGAGATCAAAATTGAGTAGACCGTTTAATGACAATTAATAGTTATCTCTTAAAATTTTGTCGAATTCGGCCTCTTTGATGAGATAAACGCAATTTTATTAATCACAATTAATAAAATAAAAATAAAATTAATAAATTACATATTTTACATCATTTATTAAGAAATATTATTACTATTATTTATTATTACTATTAGTCCAACCTAAGAATTTTGCAACTAGAAATGAAAACTCTTTCAGGTTGAAGAATTATGAAGTGCCACTTTAGAGGTCAAATTTAGAAAGATGTCAGTTTTCTAATTTTTGTACGAAGTATCATCTATCTATTCCGTTAAACAACGAACTAAAACATACACCCTAAATAGATTTATTAATTTTCTAACCTTTTTTCGAGCATAACAAATCACGACACGCTCTCAAGGTGCGTGTGTTCCTCTCTATAACCGAAAAATAAATCGAAACAGGTGTTTTTCGATAGACCGGTTCTGTAGATAGGGTGTAGAAAGTCGTGGCGACCATATTTCATTCGTGAAGTATTGATGCATTGACTCTAAAAGGCCCGAAATCTATTTGATAAATTATAGAGTGCTCGGACGCATGAGGACGACACGGCGCGCGGCGGCAAAAAGCGTTTGGAGGAGCTCGTCGAGAAAGTTTTTCTAGAAAACTTCGCCCTTATCTAGCAACGTTAAATATTAGATAGAGGGGTGCGTGAATGGCGCGGGTGGAAAAATGTGTCGATAAATTGATGTCGAAAAAAGTTAGAAGTAGTTTATCGAGAGGGGTGTCATTAAAATGATAAAATAAGGTTCTAAAAATAACGGGAAAATAAGTTAGCATGGAGGTTGAACAAACTCAATCATATTCAAATATTTTATGCCACTTTATCTGAAAAAGAAAACATTCGACCAATGAGTACTAAAAGTGATGACCGATTTGTGTGAAATATATAAACGGAATTTGGTTTAAGTATTTAATACTCATTTCCAACTACAGCCTATTGCTGCCTTCCCGTTACCCTACGCCACACATCTCGATTTAGAGCGTCATCAGCTTCTAGGTTACGAGCTTCCATTGCTTCCGTAACCGTTCCGTTCCAGGATTTTCTAGGTCTATCTCTCTTCTTCTGCCTCTGGGAGCCCATTGAAAAAAACTCTTTTTTGGCCACCTGTTCTCCGGCATACGCAGAACATGTCCAAACCACTGGATTTTTCGATTCGATCTAGTACTGTTTCCTCCGATGCATTCATGATACGCCTGACCTCGATGTTTGTCTTTTTTTCCATCCTAGATATACTTGCACTTCTTCTAAGGTAGTCCATTTCAACAACTTGGATTTTGCGCTTCGCGTCTGCACTCAGAGTCCATAGCTCTGAACCAAAGCAAAGAACTGATGCCACCAATGTTCTTCCAAGTCTCTTTTTAGTTGTTGCAGACAAGTTTCGGTCCCACCAGAGGCTGTTAAGACATCCAATAACTTGTTTGCTCTTCTGAATTCGGGTTTGTATTTCTACTTTGCCCAAACCCTCGTTGTTGATAGTAGCACCCAGGTATTTAAATTTGTCTACTTGTTGAATATGGACGTTATCATTAATGAAGACTTCAAAACAAGCGTTCGAATTGACAGCTAAGTATTCTGTTTTCTTTAGACTAACCTGAAGTCCCCATTTGTTGTATTCTTGATAAAGGCTCTTAGTCATGAACTCTAGATCGTATATGAGTCCTGCGCAATCACGACCTGATCGTCTGCAAAGTTGTGTGAAATCTGGATACTTAAAACCGACATCATGAAGTAAATGGAAGAATATTAATTTTTTGAAACAAAATATGCTGGGAATAACAAAGAGAGACCAGAGAAACCGTAGAAGAATAGAGTGAATACGACAAAAGACCCAGGTCATAGATGTCATCCACAGAGTCAAATCTCTCAAATGACAACGAGCAGGAAACTTGGCAAGAAGGACGAACAACAGATGGGCCACAAAAATTACAGCTTTGTGTACCCACGCGAAATTAAGAAACCTAGAAGATGACAAAATCTAAGATAGGACTATGATATGATGAAATTAGCAGGGATGCCTTGGACTCACATAGCTAACAATAGACAGCAACGGACCCAATTGTAATGCACACTGCAGTCCCTAACTAATAGAATCATATTAATTTTCTCTGACATAGAATATGTTTTCATTTTCGGCAATTTTCTGAGGATTATTGTTGTTTTAACTAAAACAAACTTAATAATTAGTTGTTAAAATTGAACTAATTTGACCTCTATGTTGAAGTAACATATATAACAGCCCACCTAGATTTTACCTAATAATAAAGATCTACTGTCACTGAATCCTAAAAATGAAAATATCTACGAGAATCTTTATTTGAGGTTGTAAGTAGGCAACCTTAATAGTATTTTAAAGAGACATGAATTCCCCATAGAATATCGGAATAATATACTGGGTGTTTCATTTAAAATAAAAATGTAACTTGCTTTTAAATGTGAATGTATAACATTTTGGGTCAAATTTTAATTTTATTTAGAGTAAAATGGTTATTTTAACTACATATTAGGCTGTAAATTCGGGTAAATTCCAATTTAATTCCTCATACCGGGTAAATTCCAATTTAGGTATTAGGTTGAAATTTAAAAATTATTCTTCATTTTTAGAAAATGTTAAATATGCCAAAAGCCTTACATTTTATCCATATACTTCTGTTATAAAACTCGCCTTTATTTTTCTTCTATAATCCGAAAACCAATTAATATATAGGGTGTTCTATTACAAAAAATACAAGTTAGATTTTTTTTGGGACACCTTTTAGAACTCTAATTTTACAAAATGCTCTAAACTAACCTACATACGCTCACAAAATTTCATTTCAATACAAACTGTCGTTCACCGTGGAGTCTGCGCGTCGTATAAGAGGCGCCACCCTGTATATAAATTGAGAGAAGATTTTATTAAATATACACAGGCCTTATGAACAGAGTATTACCATACACACATATACGTAATAACAAATTTTATCCCATTAAAATTGATTGTTGCCAAAATAATTAATGAATCCACGGCTCCGCCCTTTTGGTGTTACATTTCCCAGGCAGCGGCGTCGGAAAAAAACGATTTATACGTTTCAATTTTTAATTTCCCCCGGTCATACATTAAATAAAAAAAATCTAGAAAAAACACGAAAATATATATTTTAGATAGGAATTTCGCACTGGTTGGACTGGAAAGTGCGTAAATCTTTTAAATCTAAATTGTTTCGAGAATATAAATTTGTTGTTTGGAAATAAATTGGTTGTGTCAAAAAAGCGGCGTCGCAAGGGCGAAGGATAAATCGACTGATGAAGCCGAGAGCACCTGAGCTTCTCGATGTGTTTCCGAGATACTCTGTCAAGTTTGGCAAATGCATCGGCGTACTTGAGGCGAAATTGTGATGGAATATCTACAAAGTAAGATAAAGATGTTTATCTGAAAAAGTAACTTATATCAATAAAGTACCTATATAAAATAATGTTATAATATTACAAACAGCTTTTATATAAACATACTGTATTACCTATTAAATATTTACATATTATATTATATAATATATTTTATTAAAATTAAATATGATTAATGAAATCTGAACGTCGTGTTCGTTTGACTAATGCTATTTATGTAGTAAATAAATAAATAATAACACCAGTCAGTGTACAGGGTGGACCAATTTGGTTGTTTCTATAGGGTATCTAGGAAACCGTGAGAAATATTCAAATTTTGATACTGCAGTCTCGGGTTCTTTTTTTGAAAAAATTACAATAGCGCAAACGGATCGTGGCTATCTTGATCGGTTTCGAAGCTATAGGGGGATTCTCAAATTTTGTACTTTTTGAAGATGTTCGATAGTTTGTTTATTTCAGCAACCACGGAAAAATGAATTATACATTCTAAAGGCACTTTTCTGTGTAGAATGCAGTGGCGTAGTCAGACTTTTTTCGAAAAAAATATTTTTTGAGATATTAACTATACTTATGTTTTTTTAAATAGAACCCCTTGTATATTTTTAAATTTTCTTGTTGAGCTTGGCATGGGCTTCTCGAAAATATATAACACTCTATATTTATTTTTACTATTAACCTCAACATTTCAATTTTTTCTTAAAATATCCACTTAGTAGATAGTAGGCCGCACCGAGTAACACAGTAAACGGTTGTCATGGTGATCGGAACATACCTTTGATGGATGCGGGACAACAGATTGAAGTGTGTGCATTTTAAATAATAAGAAAATGAGTAAATTTGAAAATTTTGAGAAACAAATATGTTTGGTATAGAAATTTTATATTGAGTCTAACAAAGATTGAGCAAATGGCAGCTGATTTATATTTTGAGCAGTATCCAGAGCGCGAGCTCCAGATCCCCTAAAGAGCTCCTAAAAACCCAGCCATTTTTAAAAGGTTAGAAGATAGTTTAATCAATTTTGGATCTTTTAAAAACCGCGTCTGAAAAATTATCAGAAAAAAGATGAATAAAATAAATATATAAATGTCCTCGGAGCCGTAACACTAGATCCAACAACATCAAGTAGAGCTATTGAAAGGCTGTTAGAGGCGGCGTGCGGAGACGGTATCAACTCTGTCTAGATAATAATGGACAGCAGTCTGATCATTTAATGTAGTCTGTGTTTTTATTTGTTTTTATATTAACTGAGAAGCCCGATTGAAGTAACCTCTTGAGTTTATATTAAAATATGTTTTTTTGTTTCTGTCACACTTATTTTTCATTTGCTTCGTATTGTTCAATTTTATTTAATTGCTCTAATTCATGTATTCTTTTCCGAGGACATTATTATATTGATTTTCTTCATCTTGGTTTTTCTTCACGCGGTTTGTCAAAACTTCACGCGGTCGATCAAAATTGATTAAACTATCTTCTAACCTTTTAAAAATGGATGGGTTTGGTTGCTCGCGCTCTGGATACCGCTCAAAATATAAATCAGCTACCATTTGCTTATGTTTGTTAGACTCAATATAACATTTCTATACTAGACATATTATATTTCTCAAAATTTTCAAATTTACTCATTTTTTTATTATTTAAAATACACACACTTCAATCTGTTGAAATGAAATGTCCCACATCCATCAAAGGTATGTTCCGATCACCATGACAACCGTTTACTTTGTTACTCGGCGCGGCCTACTATCTACTAAGTGGATATTTTAAGAAAAATTTGAAATGTTGAGGTTAATAGTGAAAATAAATATAGAGTCTTATATATTTTCGAGAAGCCCATGCCAAGCTCAATAAGAAAATTTAAAAATATACAGGGGGTTCTATTTAAAAAAAACATAAGTATAGTTAATATCTCAAAAAATATTATTTTCGAAAAAAGTCTGACTACGCCACTGCATTCTACACAGAAAAGTGCCTTTAGAATGTATAATTCATTTTTCCGTGGTTGCTGAAATAAACAAACTATCGAACATCTTCAAAAAGTACAAAATTTGAGAATCCCCCTGTAGCTTCGAAACAGATCAAGATAGCCACGATCCGTTTGCGCCATTGTAATTTTTTCAAAAAAAGAACCCGAGACTGCAGTATCAAAATTTGAATATTCCTCACGGTTTCCTAGATACCCTATAGAAACAACCAAAATGGTCCACCCTGTACAGTGATTTGATATTTGTTTTTATTTATTAAGGCGCACTCTCACCACTCGTGTACTTGACCAACATTTGTTATTGGAATATACTTGCCATGTTGTGAGAACGGTTTCCTTGGTCACTCGTCGCGTCCCCACTCTCTGTCGAAATATAATGAATATAGCCCGAGTCAAAGGATCACAATAATTACTCGTACACTTGCCAAGTGTACTTGGACAGCCTTGTCTATACTTGCCGAAAAAAAACGACTGCGCAAATAATTGTACTGTTATTGTAACGTTAAAACAATAATAGATTGTATAATATCAAATTTACACTAATAACTTCAATATTGGCGACATACCTAAACCGTTCTCACAGCAATAAATGGAGTGGACAAACAAAGACTACACGGGAAAAACCAGATTTTATGTCACATTTTCATAAAAATGAAGATAGCGATACAATTTTATAGACAAATGTTAACGTCATTGGAGAAAAAAGAAAGCAGTAATACGCTTAGTCCGAAAGATATTACAGCTTGGTTATTTTGCCGTACAAAGGAAAAACCAGAGTAGTCCACGCGTAAATGGCAAAAACCAGAGATGTACTTACGCATGGGCGACAAGCATGAACAAGCGATAAGCACCTACGACAAGCAATAAACATCTACTTAAATATTAATTTTCTTCCTAGAGCAAAAAAATAATAGTTTAGATTCAGGTTTTATACTCGTACAACCTTTAATTGGACATCCCTGGGTTTCCCCTGTTTTGTTTTGCATTTTGACATTTTTATTTCGGTATTTCAGAATCTATCTCTATCTATCTATTCAGCCTCTTCGGTCCATCCTTGGACATAGGCCTCCCCCAATCTCTTCCACTCTTCCCTCTCTGTCGCCGTGCTCATCCATCTTGTGCCTGCATGTTTCCTCAGAGCGTCCGCCCATCTCATCTGAGGTCTTCCTCTACTTCTTCTATTCTCCCAGGGCCTCCAGTTTACGATGCATTTGTTCCATCGATCATCCTTTTGTCTGACATTGTGACCGGCAAACTTCAATTTCAGTTTTGCTACTTCACTTCTAACATCCCTTACTTTAGTTTTTCCTCTGATCCACTCATTCCTTTTTCTATCCTTACATTTAGCTTTCAGCCTTACATGTAGCATTTGTCTTTCCATAGATCTTTGAGATTTTGTTACCTTATCCATATTTGATTTTGTCAATGTCCAGGTCTGGGATCCGTAAGTAAGTACAGGGAGTACACATTGATTATATACTTTATATATATTATATCTTTTGTTTTTTAATATGTAACTTAATTTTCCAAATGCTGCCCAGGCCAGTCTTACTCGTCTCTTTATTTCAGCTCTTTGGTTTTCTTTTTTTAGTTTAATCATTTGTCCCAGATATATATACTCTTCAATTTGTTCTATTTTTTCTTGGTTTATTCTGGTTGTTATGTTTTCATCGGTGTTTGTTATGACTTTAGTTTTAGTGTAGTTCATATTTAGGCCTATTCTTCTAGCTGCTGTATCCAGTTCTTCCAGCATTTCTACCAGTTCTTCTTTCTTTTCTGTTATTAAGGCGATATCATCCGCATATCTTAGGTGATTCAAGTATTGTCCACATATTTTGATACCTTTTTCTTCCCAGTCTAAATTTTTGAAAACCTCTTCTAATGCCTGATTAAAGAGTTTAGGGGATATTGTGTCACCCTGTCTGACACCTCTTCCTATGCGAATGGGCTTTGTTCCTTCGTGGATTTTAATTGTTGTTGTTGGCTATTAAGTCTGCGTATCTGTAGTCTATCCTGCTATTTATTAAGGAAGTTTTTACTGCCCAGTGCTCAATACTATCAAAAGCCTTTTCAAAATCTACAAATGCAATATATAGTGGGATGTTGTATTCATTGGCTCGTTCTATTAGTATTTTCATAGTTAATAAGTGGTCAACCGTACTGTATCCTTTTCTGAAGCCTGCTTGTTCTTTTGCTTGGTATCCGTCAAATTTTGTTGTTAGTCTATCGGTTAATATTTTCGTAAGTATATTTCAGAATATGGCGATATAATTCACAATATTAATAATTCAGAATTGGTAGTAATATATATTTTTCTAATTATTCAACCGAAAATATCATATATCCTAAAAAACATTAAATTGCATTTATCTCGGCTCCAATTAAAATGGACAAAACTGGTTTTTCCCGTGTAGTCCTCAAATGATGTTGTTTTGGAATTTATGGATTTATACGAAAACGAGCCCTTCATATGAATGGCCAAACATAAAGAACATATAAATTGTATTGCAGTGTACAGTAAAAGAACTTAAACAGAATCACTAGCAACGACAATTTCGGGACGACCGGTATCCATCGATGCGACTCTACTGTTTACTTGCCAAGGATTTAAACAATGTTTTTGCTGGCGTGCTTTAAAGGCGGATTCTCACGACTGGCGTACTTGACAAGTACGCCAATATTTGCGTACTTGGCAAGTATCCCCACCAGTCCCCACTTTGTACTACATTGGCAAGTGTACTTGGCAAGTACGCCAATATTTGCGTATTTGCCAAGTACCCTACAATCCTTGGCAAGTAAACAGTATAGTCGCATCGATGGATACGGGTCGTCCCGAAATTTTCGTTGCTAGTGATTCGTTTTTCTGTACACTGTTCTTTTACCATACACTGCAATACGATTTCTATGTTCTTTATGTTTGGCCATCCATATGAAGGGCTCATTTTCGTATAAATCCATAAATTCCAAAACAACATCATTTGAAGACTACACGGGAAAACCCAGTTTTGTCCGTTTTAATTGGAGCCGAGAAAAATGCAATTTAGTGTTTTTAAAGAAATATGTTGTTTTCGGTTGAATAATTAGAAAAATATTTATATTACTACCAATTCTGAATTATTAATATTGTGAATTATCGCTATATTCTGAAATATTGAAATAAAAATCTAAATAGATAATCTAAAAAAAATAGTCAAAATGCAAAACAAAACAGGAGAAAACCAGAGATG
Organism: Sitophilus oryzae; assembly: GCF_002938485.1. Classification (NCBI taxonomy): domain Eukaryota; kingdom Metazoa; phylum Arthropoda; class Insecta; order Coleoptera; family Curculionidae; genus Sitophilus; species Sitophilus oryzae. Next base: position 43,045 of record NW_022146331.1, on the reverse strand, counting down.
TTCAATTAATTAAAGGTTGTATAAAACCTAAATCTAAACTATTATTTTTTTTGTTGAAAATTTATATTTAAGTAGGTTTTTATTACAAAGAAGAGAAAAAAATATTCCGTATATACGTACATAAATTAATTACGTATGTGTATACCTTTAAGATTGTTACATAAGGAAGTTATATGTATAAATAAGTGTTATTTCATTGTAATTAAATACTGAATGCCTATTTTACATTATGTCACATATAAAAGCGAACTGCACGGTTCAAAGCAGACTTTTCACTCTCTGTACTTTGTCGAGAACGTTTGTAACAATAAAATCGTTTTTTTAAAAACAACTCTGTTAATTCAGACCTCAAAACTGGCGCAGTCGGTAGGATTTCGTGTATTCCCTTTCGAGTGTCACATGCAGTGGTAAATCGGGAAGTGCGGTTTAAACCCTTAAACGCGAAATTCGAACAAAAACTTTGTGAAGTGAAGGACAGGATAGTGCAATCGATCCGGATTAGCTGTCTAAACCTGAACGAGCAAAGAAAGTTGTCGCAAAACCACCCCGACGAAGAAAGCAGAGAGCGGAGAGGAAAAGGACAGGAAAAGACTTCAAAAGAAGTAAAGTGCCTTCCTTTTTGCCCCTTTTTGGTATACCTCTGTTTAAGGAAATCAGTAGGGATAGTTATAGGAGCAGTCTATCGCAGACATTATATTAAGAAAACAAAAACCAAAAAGAAAAATTCTTACTAGTAAAGTAACAAAGAAAAAGTTACCTAGTACTACATTTTTATTAAGTAAAATTAATTAAAAATAAATATAAAAATAAAATAAAATTTACGCTCATAGATCGTAAAAAAAAAACTAGCACGTTCATGAGTGTAGACGAGTTAGCGGACAGACTATCAAATTTAACAGTAAAACTTAATACAGAAATAAATAAAATGAATGCGAGAACAAGTGCTTCAGAAAATGAAAATATGCGAACTGTAAATTGGGATATTTTTAAGTCAAAAGTACAAAATATTAAGCCCTTTGACGGAAACAGTAATACATTAAATACTTTTATATTTAAATGCGAATCACTTTTACTAAAATATGCTACCGTACCAGACGAGGATTTTAAACAGCATGTTTTTGAGTGCGTACAGTCCAAATTAGTGGGAAAAGCCGAAATAATGATAGGAAACAGATTGGAATTAGACAATTGGTCAAAATTAAAAGCCGCTTTAATACAATGTTTCTCAGATAGACGTGATTTAGATTGCTTAATCCAAGAATTGACGAGAACGCGACCGTTTAAAAACGAACATCTCTTAAGTTTTGGCAGCAGATTACAACTCTTAAAAAGTAACGTAATTCAAAGAATCAGTAACGATACGTGCCTAGCGCCTCTAGAGAAAACGTGTCAGATAAGCCACTATGATAAGACCGCGTTAAATACATTTATTGCAGGTTGCAGCGGAACTTTAAGAAACAATCTTTACATTAAAAAACCGACATCCTTAGAAGATGCAATGGCGTGCGTAAATGAATTTGAAAATTTTGAAATGCTCTATGGCAGTTCTAACGAACAAAACAAGGTGTACAAAACACAAAATTTCCATCAAAAGCCAGCACAACAAAATTTCCAAAATCAAAATAATTTTTCTAACACAACAAATTTTCCACACAACAATTCTAACTATCAAAATAATAATAGACAACAATTTAATAATCAAAATCAATTTAATCACCCAAATCAATACAATCAATTCAATCAAAATGTACCTAATACAAATTTTAACCAAAAACAACCTTGGCCTTGTCAACCAATTAATATTACTCCAAGAGAAATGCCTCCAAGACGATATCCAACAAATAGAGAAGTCTTTGGACCACCTATAAATGTCTTTAAGCCAAAGCCCATTCCACCACACCAACAATCAAAACCAGAGCCTATGTCTACAACTTCAGCAAACCCATCTTTTGCTTCGAAGAAAAGGGATAGTCAAATCCAATCATATCAGAATAGACAGTATCCAATACCTTTCCAAGCAACTGGACCACCAGATTTCACCTTCCAAGAATTATTTACTAATGATTACAACGAAGATATGAATAATTATGCGTACCAAGACACAACAAATACGCATCCCTATGAACAAAACTATAATTATACCGATTATAACAATTATGACGAATACGAAAACCAATATTCTGAAGAATACCCTGTTCATAGTTTGGAAGAAGAATTTCAACAGGAACCCGAATACGAGAAAGTTGTTGAGGAACAAAAATCCTGCACAAGAGGAAATTTTCGGAAACCCAGCCAGAAAGAAGGAAAAACATGATAGAAATAAACATCTGTTCAAGTAACGCTCTTCCGTATGTAGAAATAAAACATCCTAAGTTAAAATTATTAATCGATACCGGAAGCTCGCGCTCTATTTTAAAACCATCTATTGTAGAAAACTTTTTCCCGAACTGTATCTATCAAACAACCAATATAATCAAAACAGCTATTGGTCAAAAATCAACAAAATATCAAGCTGACCTCTCATTCCCGGAATTTGGAAGAATCATAAAATTAAATTTATTTTATTTGATTTCCACGATTATTTCGATGGAGTTATAGGTTTAAAAGACTTAATAAATATGAACTTAAATATCGATTTAACTAATAAAAGATTAATAAACAATTTTGTCGAAATACCGTTCAAATATCGCCAACCGGAAGAAATAAATTTTTCTTTTTCCGTAAACCCTCACGAAAAACTAATAAAAAAAGTTCCAGTTAATATTTTTCAAGGAGAAATTATAACTCGACCAGGAACTCTTAATAATTTACTTATACCTCAAATTTTGACTACATCGAAAGACGGTTTCGCACCGATCGAATTTCAAAATTTATCAGACAATACCATCTCTATAACATTAAGTGAACCATTGCCTGTAGACTCTTTTAACGAGGAAATCTATGAAATTTTTACAATGGAAAACTTTAAAATCAATAATCAAAATTCGTTCGATAAAAATTCAGATATTGAGAACATAATTCGTACAGACCATCTAAACCCTGAAGAAAAACGCGAGATAATTAAACTATGTAAATCATTCTCTGACATATTCTTTCACCCAAATGATAAACTATCTTTTACGTCTAAAGTAAAACATCATATTAGGACTACAGACGAAGTACCTGTACATACTAAATCTTATCGTTACCCGTATGTACACAAAGCCGAAATTCAAAGACAAATTGACGACATGCTACAGAAAAATATCATCAGACCGTCATCAAGCCCATGGTCATCTCCTATCTGGGTTGTACCAAAGAAATTGGACGCGTCAGGAGTTCAAAAATGGAGAATCGTTGTCGACTATAGAAAAGTGAATGAAAAAACTATAGACGATCGCTACCCCATTCCTAATATTAACGATATACTCGATAAATTAGGTAGAGCACAGTATTTCACAACACTTGACCTTGCAAACGGATTTCACCAAATCGAAATGGACAAAGATTCAATAGAAAAGACAGCATTTAACGTAAACAACGGACATTATGAATATCTTCGGATGCCGTTTGGTTTGAAGAATGCACCGTCCACGTTTCAGAGAGTCATGGATGAAGTTTTAAAAGATCTACAAAATAACATCTGTATGGTTTATATGGATGATATTATAATTTTTAGTTCTGGATTACAAGAACACATACAAAACTTAAAATTGGTACTAACAAAATTAAAAGATGCAAATCTAAAAGTACAACTGGACAAATGTGAGTTCTTAAGGAAAGAAGTCGAATTTTTAGGCCATGTTGTCACACCATCCGGAATTAAACCGAATAGTAAGAAAATATCGACGATACAAGATTTCCCGATACCTAAGACTCAGCGAGAGATAAAATCTTTCCTCGGACTGATAGGATACTATCGAAAATTCATCAAGAACTTTGCAAAGATAACAAAACCAATGACTCAATGTTTAAAAAAGGATCAGAAAGTCGTACATACAAAAGAATATATTGAGTGTTTCAATACTTGTAAAGAAATACTAACATCAGAACCAGTGTTAGCATATCCTGATTTCACGAAACCTTTTGAATTAACCACCGATGCTTCAAAGTATGCTATAGGATCAGTATTATCGCAAAATAATCACCCTATATGTTATGCTTCAAGGACATTAAACCCCGCAGAAATCAATTACTCCACCATCGAAAAAGAATTATTAGCAATAGTATGGAGCTGCAAACATTTCAGACCCTATCTCTTTGGACACAAGTTTACCATCTTTACAGATCATCGCCCCTTAAAATGGTTGTTCTCTTTAAAAGAACCGAATTCTCGTTTAGTTAGATGGAGATTAAAATTAGAAGAGTTCGATTACAATATCGAATACAAAAAAGGCAAACAAAATCAAGCAGCCGATGCGTTATCAAGAATACCAATAAATAATCAAGAGTTAAACGCCTTAGAGACAGAATCAATCGATAATAACCCAGGAGATATTGACGAAATAAAGTATCAAATTATATACAAAAACATAAAGAACAAGCTGAAGATCTTTATAGAAATATTCAAAGTATAAACGCAAGAACTAAGGAATTAATTATAACAAAACGAAATGAGAAAAGACAAGATCCACCTGAATTCCTTAAATCAGATGTAGTTTATATAAAAACGAAAGCTAGAGGAAAAGATCAACCTAAATTTAAAAAGGCAACAATCGAAAAAGAAGATCAAATTAAATTAATAACAAATAAAGGAACATATCATAAAAGCCTAGCTAGAAAACCTAAGGTAAAGAAAAAATCAAATTTTCAGGAAAACAACGATGAAGAAGATCCAGATCCTGCTGATATTCCTGGTACTTCACACGAAGACAATTCTATCACAGGACATCGAACTTAAAACTATACAAAACCCTATTTTGCCTATGCAACTAGGAACCTCTAAGTTAGTTTATTCTAAGCACACATTTTTACATTATATAGATATAAACCCTATTATTAATCAATTAATTAATATAGAACAATGCTTTTCGCTTATTAAAAATCATGTAAATAAAGAAAACGTTACTAACCATATGTCATATTATGGATTATCAGAAAGTACTTTATTAAGAACGCAATTCTTGATCGATTCAACACAAAATAAATTAAAGAATCTTTATCCGCACATTAGGACAAAGCGTGGATTAGTAAATATTGTAGGAAAAACCTCTAAATGGCTTTTCGGTACACTAGATTCTGAAGACGGACAAAAATATCAAAATGCTATAAATAAGCTAGAACAAAATCAAAAGGCTTAATAAACGAAGCTAATTTACAAATTTCCTTATCGAAAAACTTAATAAATAATTATAATAAAACAATTGTTTCTCTAACTACAAATCAGCAAAAATTAGAAAAAAGTCTGAAACTATTCCAACAAACAGTTGATAAAACTATATCAAATCTAAATGCATACTTGAATTTTCAAGGCATTGTTTCGCAACTTAATCTAGACTGCCAGAGTCTGATTACTTTTCTCGATAATCTCGAAGACGCGATTATGTTTGCAAAGTTGAACGCCTTACATAACGTTATCATATCAAGCTACGAGTTAAATGAACTATTAAATTACTTAAGAAAAATTTATAAAAATAACGAAGTTCCAAATTTTAAAAATATATTAACCTATTATCAGTTATTGGGTACACAGGTAACATTTTCTGAAAATAAATTAATTTTCGCTATACACGTTCTATAATTAGATCTAAGGAATACACCTTTTACCACCTATACCCAATTATCCTAAATCAAAATATTTTCATTCCCAAATACCCATTCCTGGCACAAGAAGACCAGTCATACCAATTTGAGGAAGAAGCATGTCCATTCCTGGAAGAAAAATACTTCTGTCAAGAAAACTTCCATGCACGAGACGAATGCACTATCCAACTACTGTCCGGAAACTTCAACTGTTCAACGATCCACATCGACATAAAAGAATCCGTCATTGAACAAATCACACAAAAAGAAGTTCTACTCTTGCCAGCCAAAGAAGAACGAATATATGCACAATGCAGAATCAATCAATACATCAATGTTAAGAAACCAACTTTAATAAATATTCCATCCGAATGCCAAGTGACCATCGATTCAAGAACATATAGAAACGATGTTCAACTAAGAGAAGGAAAACCTTTAATCCTGCCTGAGGTACAACTAGAAAATCTTGAAAAACCAAAGTCCAAATTCGAATATATTGCTCGAAGCTATCGAAAATCAACTTCGACGATATATACGAGATAAAAAAGAAAAATTCAATGAACTATCACCGATCAAAGAAGACGAAGAAAGAACCTATCAACCAGTCATCTTCGATATTGCGATTATTTTCATTTGTCTAATAATTGCAATATACCTAGTGTTCAGAAAATACCCACAACTCAAGAAGTACTTTCCATGTTTAAAGAAGAAAGAAGAACAGCATGTTCCAGTCCCACAGAAGAGGACCCCCGAAAATAACTCCGTTATTTTCTTGTCTTAACAGGGGAGGAGTTATATGTATAAAAAAGTGTTATTTCATTGTAATTAAATACTGAATGCCTATTTTACATTATGTCACATATAAAAGCGAACTGCACGGTTCAAAGCAGACTTTTCACTCTCTGTACTTTGTCGAGAACGTTTGTAACAATAAAATCGTTTTTTTAAAAACAACTCTGTTAATTCAGACCTCAAAACTAGGATAATAGTTTTCTATGGATCGTGTCAGATGATGTTTTTGAGAGATTTGTTGATTCATCTATGTTTTTCGGTCAGTCGAGATTATTGTTGTTTATTGTAAGCTTCGGCAAGTTTCGAGCGGAATAAATTTGTTTGTGTTTTTGATTTTCGACGTTTATTTTCTGTAATATCCCTTGTTTTAGTAATATAATACTAATTGCAAGATGCATGCTTGTCGCCCATGCGTAAGTACATCTCTGGTTTTTGCTAGCGATGGGAACTATCGAATGAATTAGACTATCGAATGGTTAATGAATGAATGATTTCAACTATCGAATGGTTTTATTCGAATAAAATCATTCATTTGTAAACTAAAGCATATGTGACAACCTCGCCGTGCGACTAAATGGTTATCGTTGAGCCACGACTATCGAATGCTTTTGATAAATGAAATTAATATTCGTTTGGATTTTGTATGCGTCAGTGCATTATTGGTTCTTCCAAATTTTTATAACTTCGCCGTATAAATACTGTGCTATTTTTGCGTTTATTAAAATAGTTAAAATACTGAAATAGTAGTTATTTTTTAATTTTATTTATTGACGATTGTGTGCATGTGCAGGTGGTCAAAATTTTCCGATAATTTGTGTGGTTTTCCGTAGTCCGATCTTTCAATTATTTCATTTTATATGGTATATGGTCTATTTTTAATGGGAAATTTTGAGAAGTAGCAATTTTAAGAGAGATGAGATGAACTTATTAATTAATTTTAAAAATACATATTTGTATTTTAGATGTTTTAATAATACCTATGAATTAGTTGGAACTTAATAATTATATTTAAGTAATGTGGTTAAATAAATGGTTATCGAACTCAAACTATGGGGTGAGAAAATTAAAATGAAAATTTTACACGTGCCAATTTAAAAAAAAAGTTAACGATGTTTGTATTTTGTTTATGCTAATTCTCTTACATGTAGTTTTTGCGAAGAAATATTTCATTTATTTTTAAAGTAAATGCCAGTAAAAGTAAATATAATTTTTAAATAGTAATATAAAGCACCTAATATAAATAATTTTGATTTCTAATTTTTTATTTATATTTTCCTTCCATTACACCGCTTGCTTAGAAAATTAATAAATGTTTATATTTCATGATTTTAAAATTTGTTGTTAATATAACAAATTAGTTCTGTAATTATTATTATTTAATAAACCAACGTTGCCACACACAAAAAATTTAGAGACTATATTATTTTTAAATAGGATCTAATATAAATAATTTTGACATCTAATTTGTTGTTTATATTTTGCTACTACTTAAAAAAAATATTTATGTTAAATGATTTTAAATTTTGTTGTTAATAGGTATAACAAATTATTACTGTTATTATTATTTATTAAACCAGTCTTTGCTTAAAAACATTAAAAATAATTTTCCTACATCTAAAATAACAAGTATTATTGCAGTGTAACAACAGAATATTAATAAAAAATGCAGAATATATAGACATACTATCCCTAACTAACTAAAGCCAAACAATAATATTCTTTGCTAATATCAACTAATACAAAAAAATATGGCAACAGCGCCCTTCATAATGTATTTTCTGTGTAAATACTAGCACCTCAATAAAAAAAATAATGTGTCCTTATCTATATATGACTCCGCAAAAATCAAAGATGCCGGCTTCTTTCATAGCATTGCCACCGACCGCTTTCTCCGGGAAAAAAACCTACGTCGCCGGGCGACAACTAAAAATTCAGTTAATATTTTATTATAATCGATCCTGACGAATAAATGAATTTCATAAATGAATGAATTTTATAAATGAATGAATTTTATAAATGAATGAATTTTATAAATGAATGAATTTTATAAATGAATGGTTTTGCTGCCGAATTACTAGAATACAATATTTCAAGGCAGATGACGGATCTATTCGATAATTTTTATTCGAATAGTTTTCAACGAATGTTTTCTTACTAACTATCGAATTATTCGAATGAATTGCAACTATCGAATGTTTCGATAGTATTCATTCGATAGTTCCCACTACTAGTTTTTGCCATTTACGCGTGGACTACTCTGGTTTTTCCTTTGTACGGCAAAATAACCAAGCTGTAATATCTCTGGGACTAAGCGTATTATTGCTTTCTTTTTTCGAATGACGTTAACATTTGTCTATAATGTTGTATCGCTATCTTAATTTCTATGAAAATGTGACATATCTGGTTTTTCCCGTGTAGTCTTCATTAGTCTTCTACTGTTATAGCGTATGTCCGATTTATTTCCGGATCGTAGTGTTTTTCGAGTTAATTGCGGATAATTTAAAACGGTAAAACAATAATAGATTATATAATATCAAATTTACATTAATAACTTCAATATTGGCGACATACCTAAATCGTTTTCACAGCAATAAATGGAGTGGACAAATGAAGACTACACTGGAAAAACCAGATATGTCACATTTTCATAGAAATTAAGATAGCGATACAACTTTTTATAGACAAATGTTAACGTCATTCGAAAAAGAAAGCAATAATACGCTTAGTCCAAGAGATATTACAGCTTGGTTATTTTGCCGTACAAAGGAAAATCAGAGTAGTCCACGCGTAAATGGCAAAAACCAGAGATGTACTTACGCATGGGCGACAAGCATGCATCTTGCAATTAGTACTATATTATTAAAACAAGGGATATTACAGAAAATAAACGTCGAAAATCAAAAACACAAACAAATTTATTCCGCTCGAAACTTGCCGAAGCTTTCAATAAACAACAATAATCTCGACTGACCGAAAAACATAGATGAATCAACAAATGTCTCATGGATTTATACGAAAATGAGCCCTTCATATGAATGGCCAAACATAAAGAACATAGAAATCGTATTACAGTGTACAGTAAAAGAACTTAAAAAGAAAAAAGAATCACTAGCAACGACAATTTCGGGACGACCAGTATCCATCGATGCAACTATACTGTTTACTTGCCAAGGATTGTAGGGGTACTTGGCAAATACGCAAATATTGGCGTACTTGTCAAGTACACTTGCCAATGTAGTACAAAGTAGAGACTGGTGGGGATACTTGCCAAGTACGCAAATATTGGCGTACTTGTCAAGTACGCCAGTCGTGAGAATCCGCCTTTAGAGTGCGCCTTAAGATAAAAATAAGTAAATTTTATTTTGGCTCTTTTCTAAATAATTTCTGAATTAAATTCCATATTTAGATGAAAATTAGTATCTAGGTATTTTTTGACTGGACCAAAAACATTTAGAACGTATGCTCCTCATATGTTATAGCATACAATTTTCGAAACTCTCTTATTTGTGGAACAGAACGTTAAAACCAAACCCCTCATCATAACCTTGCGCAATTTAAATAAGAACAGCGAGCACACCCCCCATTCTAAAGGGTCCAAATTGCATGTCTTGTGTTAATATTTGTCTGCGCCGACGGCGAATCGGGGTTGGAGGAAAAACTTATGTAATTTTCTGGCAAATGCCTTGTTTTTTCTCGGCTTGAGTTTTAGACACCCCCGGAGGAATGATTTGTGTGCAATGTGGCGGAAAAGGCATAATAATTGAGTTTTTCAGGGTTAAAAAGTGACGCCGTTTTGATTGTGTTCGCGCTTGGTGTGTCTTATTAATCAGTGTTGTGTCATGCAGATCATTGAATATAAAAAATAAAGAGATTAATGTAATTTTTTTTTAATATACCTATATTAAAAACGGAAGATACGTCATAGGAACCATAATGGAAAACTTTTTAAAGTTTTGTATAAGACTTCTTTTGACAAATTTAATTTTCAATGTTTACTTTTTCAATGAGTATTTTGTATTATTTCTGGTTTATTTTATGATTCGTTTTATACAAAGTATATAAATCTGGAAATACATTGTGTCAGGATTATAAACGAAGCTTCAAATTTAATTACTTTATTTATCCACACAATCAAATACCTCAAGTGGCAATGGGCAGGATACCTGGCAAGAAGGACGGACAACAGATGGACCATAAAAAGTACAGCACGCTAGACACAAAGAATTAAGGATCTAGAAGAAGACGAAACCTGAGATGGAACCGTGATATTAGAAAATTAGCAGGTATAACTTGGACCCGCATAGACAACAATAATGGACTCAACTACAAAGAGAGTATCTAAATATGTGAGGGAGGCTACACCACAATTGGAAATGGTTGAATAAGCTGAGAATGATGATGATGAAGATGATGATGAAGATGATGATGAAGATGATGATGAAGATGATGATGAAGATGATGATGAAGATGATGATGAATATAAGTTAGGAATAGTAAACCAATCAATATGTTAACAAATTATATTGTTGTGTGTAAAAGATACTAGATTGTGTGATCTGCAGCATATTATGTTATGACTGGTAATCTTTGTTTTCTTCTTTAGATAAATTGGCAATATAGATTTTGAATGTGATTGAGTTTCGTGCAATGCACTCCATTCTTAATTCTTCTGATGATTTCTGATAGTAAATATTCTGTATAATCTTGATGTATATTCTTCTACTATTTTCAGTTTTAATGATACTTATTAGAAATATTTTCTGTCTACCAGTTCGTTCTACATTACTTCAGTTTTTTCATGACTATTGACAATCAAACGGCAACTATTGGCAACAGAACTATTGGCAACCGGACTATTGGCAATAAAACAAACCGTTTTTAATTTTTTTTCCACAGGAAAAAAGTGTTAGACTCATCATGAGTAAGCAACACAAGGAGTTTTATGAGGGCTTACGACAAAGAAAAATCAAAGATCTTTCTGGATTTAAGTAAGAACAATCTTCGGATTGTCACGGGGTTTTTAACAGGACATTATCTCCTTAGTGAACACCTCAGTAGATTGAAACTAAGAAGAAACAGCGAATGCAGATTCTGTAGGGAATATGGGGAAACACCAGAATTCCTCATCACTGAGTGCGCCGAGACGACAACCATTCGTGCCATGAACTTTGGTAAGACTGGTATTGGAGATGGAGAACTACGCTCTTTAAAACCGTCCCAGATACTGGCTTTTGTCAAAGCCCTGGGACTGTATGATGAGTTATAACTCAAGAAAGAGGGACACAATAGGTCTGTAAAGTTCTCAGTGATTAACCCCCCTCCCACTCATTCTAAATTCTAAATTCTAAAGCAACACAGCAAGTTACAAAAGCATCTAAATAATTCCACTCATATGTAGGTAGCTCACAGACTATATATAAATATCCAGTTTAAAAAATAAACAATGTATAAAAGTAACATTCTTGTTGTGATAGTCGGCTTTATAAACAGTTCCAATTTCAAGGCTCATAGAAAAACAATTTGCGCCTCTAACGGCGAGTGTCGCTGGGACCCAGAGCTGTGTCGCGGAGTCGACCTAATCCGGGACGCCAATTTCTCGAAAAAACGCTTTTAGGAAAAAAAAGAGACGGAAAACTGAGAAGACGGGTCTGGAAATGCGGCGCTCGAAGTTTGAAACGATCGAAACCTTGGAGTATAAATATGCATAGTCACTAGACCCTGTGTGGCCTTTGAACCTTATAGTTTGTTAATTGTTTAAAAAATATAAATCAAGTTTGTTATATTTGAAACATTTTATAAAGAAACAAGATTTTTAAACGTATATTTAAAATACCATACATATTTTAAACTTGTCTATACTAATATATAAAATCCTTAAGTGACTGACTCACTAATTAATCACGATCCTGCTCAAACCACTCAACGTAAGAAGCTCAATTTTGGCATAGAGGTTGATTCTAGGGTGTAGATGTTCGATAAGAAGGGATTTTTCAAAATTCCAGTTCCAAGTGGGTGAAACCACCCCTCAAATATTACATTATTTTTTATTTAAAAAACGGTCAAGTTTCCGAAAAAAACGCTTAAACACGTATATTTTATTTTGTTTTTTTTTACATATTTCAAGATTTTTTAAAAATGTATACAGAATGTTTCGAAAAATCTGGTCATTGATTAATCACGATCCTGCTTAAAGCGCTTGACGCTGTATTTTGGAAAACGGATTGACTTTAGGGTGTTGAGGTTGGACAAGAAGGGATTTTTCGAAACTCGAATTCTAAGGGGGTATACCCTCAAATATTAGGATATTTTTTTATTTAAAAACCAGTGAGTTTTTTGGAAAAACTCTTAAACACGTATATTTTATTTTGTTGTTATACATATTTTAAGATTTTTAAAAATTTATACAGGGTGTTTCATAAAATATTACCATTGAATAACCACGATTCTGCTTAAACTGCTTGACGTTTAAAGTTGATTTATGGCAAACGGATTGACTGTGGGGTGTAGAGGTTCCATAAGGAGGGGTTTCTCGAATCTCAAATTCCAAGAGGGTGAAAACGCCCCTCAAATATTAAAATATTTGTTATTTAAAAAACGGTTAGTCTTTCGGGAAAACGCTTAGACACGCATAATTTATTTTGTTTTTTACATATTTTGAAGTATTTTAAAAATCATACAGGGTGTTCCAAAAAGTTGGGTAATTTCTTAACCACGATTCTGCTTAAACTGCTTGACGTAAAAAGCTTATTTTTGGCAAAAGGGATTTTTCGAAAGTCAATTTCCAACGAGATGAAACTACCCCTCAAATATTACCAAGTTATATAATAATATCGCCATATTGTTTTTTCTCATGCTGACATTAATGTGAGAAAATTTTATCCACTTTGTATGTTAATGACAATTCTTGCTTTTTTTTAGAATTTAGAATGAGTGGGAGGGGGGTTAACTTCGACCTTACAGATCCATTGTGTCCCCCTTTCTTGAATCATAACTCATCATACAGTCCCAGGGCTTTGACAAAAGCCAGTATCTGGGACGGTTTTATAGAGGGTAGTTCTCCATCTCCAATATCAGTCGTACCAAAATTCATGGCACGAATGGTAGTCGTCTCGGCGCACTCAGTGATGAGGTGTACTGGTGTTTCACCATCTTCCCCACAGAATCTGCATTCGCCGTTTCTTAGTTTCAATCTACTGAGGTGTTCATTGAGGAGACAGTGTCCTGTTAAAAACCCCGTGACAATCCGAAGATTGTTCTTACTCAGACCCAGGAAGATCTGTGATTTTTCTTGATCATAAGCCCTTCCAAGTGGTAACCAACTCAAGGCGGAACTCAAGAACTTGGAAGATTCCATCCGCAACCTGGAATGGAAATCTTGCAATGGTCTAAGACACTCGAAGAAGTTTCTGAGGGCTTATGATCAATTCTTGCTTAGCTTTATCATCACCATCACAAATGATTAATTCGACGCGAACAAAGTCGCGGGTATACCCTAGTTATAATATATGACGATGAAACAATTAGGTGTCTAGACATGCGATGGTCTAAGTTCTTAGCCGATGCGAAAAGTTTCCGGAAAATAGCTCGGCGCGCTCGAGAAAAAGTTGTAAAACTCGATTGGATATGGATGTAGGGGCCGTGATTTTCGTGTTAAAATCGGTGTTTGGTGTCGCTCGCTGCACTGACTGGTGCTGTATCGACGCGGACAAACAAATTAAATTTCCAGCTAAGACGGCACGTTCCTCTAATATTTCAGACACAAGTGTCTATTTTATTTTATACTCGATGATTTCGACTAACGATGTTTTTACTTTGTATTTTTACAAGGTTTTAGTTTTAATTAATTACAGTATGATACCCACGAAAAATTAAGAGACCTAGAGGAAAACCAAACCTGAGATGGGAATATGATATTAGGAAATTAGCAGGCATAACATGGGCCTGCATACACAACAGAAAACAATGCGCTCAACTAGAAAGAGATTATCTAAATATATGAGTCTCCAAAAAATCCTGTATGGGTATTTTGCCACTGCAAGAAAAAATAATAGAGCAGATACGGCAAAAGACCCAGGTAATAGGTGTCATCAACATTTTTTTAGAGAGATGAATCCGTCACATAAGTATAGACATTTTTCATAATTGGAAATGGTTGAATAAGCATTTTTAGGCATTTTATTAAAATTAATGAAAATATACCCTATTCTTTTTGTGTGGAACAATTAACTAATTATTAATACCCAATATTATATATAATAACATACTAAACATGGAGATTTATGCGCTTCAATTGGATTTAATTTGACACGAACACGCAGAAAAGTGTTCCAGCCATAAGTCGAGTTTAAAGACATTACAAATCAGTCAAGCTGGACACACCTACGCAGTTTTATTAACCCCAGCTATCGCTCCAATCGCAATTAGGCAAAACAAGAAACTAGAAGTCGTAAAATAGCGGGAAAATGGTATGCTGTTTATTAATTAGTATACGTTTTCCAATAAATTAGCTATAGTTTACCAGAATGACCCATTTTTGGTGAAATTAGGAGTTGTTCACATCAACGATAAGTAAAACCATTGTTCTTGCAAAACCTACCACAAAACTTTAAATGTTTAATATGAAAAATATGATTTTTGTTATTGTTTTTTAAAATGAATGCATACTGTTAATATATTTTTAAAATTTAAATCTATTTCTATCTATTTGAAAAGTTCAATCAGATAACTAAGATACAAGAGGTGTCTAAAATTGCAACAGTTGTTTAGTACATCTTAGGTTTCACAAAGAAGTATTCTAAATTCATAAAAGCAAGGTTCCAAAGGTTCCCTCTTTGCTAATAAACCAAAAAACAATTCCAAACAAAATGGGAAACTATGGTTCACATCAAATAAACTTTTAGTCACATGATTAAGCTTGACCGGCACAGCGTTGCCAGCTTTCAAATATTTTCTTGCAATCAAAATATTTTAGGAAAAAAAAATAATTATAAATATATAAACAGTTATTATTTACATCAATAAAACTCACCTTCTTAACAGCACTTAAGATACATAAAGGGCCATTACTATCATTTTTCCCGTTCAAAATATTATAATAAGATTGCCATGAGTCTTTTAGAACGGCTATTAAGCTATCTTGTACCAGTTTGCACTAAAAGAGGTTCTAAAAAGAACAATGTTAGACTGCAAGGTCTGCTCGTAAAAATGTTTAATCTTAAAGTATTACAACACAATTTATTTAAACCAAAAACTCGCAATACAAAATTAAAGTGTCAAAAGGAATGACAATGTCACGAAATAAATAAATAAATAAATAAATAAATATGACAATTTGACATTTTTTACAGCAGAGCTACCAACTGAATAGCCAGCGGAAAATTTAAATTTCAGTTAGTCAGCCCGGCGCCGAATATTTCCATGGTTGGCAACAATGAATTTAAAAATCGCGCCCTCGATTACGTAACTAAAAGTTCGCTTATATGTACATACCATGTACATACACTCAGTTTCTCTAGAGCAGTTTTTATTTGACATTTTCAGATAATTACAGAGCTTTTTCAAGTTAATGTTTATTTGTTACCATTTTGTATAACATATTTAGAAATTATTTGCGAAATGTAATAAATTCTAGTATCAAACACTATTTTCTTTATATTCGTAAAGATTATATTTTCGTTATTTGATATATTAAATCTTTGTCATATTAAAATAATTTCTTCCCTCAAGAGATAAGAATAAATGTCTTTTTTGTGTACCTGCTTAACATAATTCAAAGAAAATCATCGTAATAAAATTCCAGCATTCAAAAATCAATTATGTCCCTTTCTTTTATCCTTAAGTATAATTCTTGATGTCATTGTTGCTCATTTAAAATTCTTTTGTCGCCATTTCCCTCTGTTTGAGTGGAGATTTCTTTGCATCTCGGGCTTTATTTACAAAATTCCTTCGGTTACAACTTACGGGAGATGTTTATTTGCCATCTTTGAAGCCTCGCTCCGGTCGGCACGCCAAAATTATTTGCAAAATCGTTAATTGGAATCCTCCTTTTGTGCCTGGTTCTTTGTGTTTGCGATTGAGGTTGGCTATTTCCTCTCTGAGCTGACTGTGTTTTAATCCAAATCGGTTTCTGGACTTTATATACATCAGAAAACATGGAAAGAGTGTATATGTTTTATACGGAGCTTATTTTATGTTATTTATTATTTATTCTACTACTGATAGTTGTATAAAGGTAGTAAATCTAGATGGAAATTGTGGCAGAACTTAAATTAACAGTGACACTATCGCGATTTATCGAAAAAGACTCTAAAATAGTTGGTTGTGTAGCGTGCGGTAGATCTCGGCAAAAGTTGAGTGAAATAATGGAACAACTTTTCGCTAGTAAGTGACTATATAATATACATACGTGTAGTAAACCGATCATTTATGAAATTCACTTAAATTAACTAAATTATATATTTTTCTTGCATTTTAGCTTTTATTTATTACTTGTCAAAGATTAGAGTCACAGAATTTAGATACGTTAATTTGACTTACCTGCTTCAGTAGCGTATCGGATGTTTCTGGTAATAAATACTTATTATAACTTATCTATTTTTATTAGAATTATATATTTTTATAACAATTTTAATAACTACCAACATTTATTCACAATGTAAAATAAAACAATAAATTATTGAGTCTACCCCACGTCTACCCTACATCATAGTTTTACATTTTTTAAATAAAATTAGAACGACACTGATAAACCGGAATTTAAGTCGGCCATATTTGAGGCCCATCGCGGTGTACCTAAGATTTTTGATATGCTCTTTCCTTAGTCTTCTTATTCAAAGGAATTTACGGCTGATGTCTGTCAACGTTGCCAAACCTTTAGCCCAATTTAATGCTATCCTTATATTGCCTTTTATTCAACTTATCCTTATTTATCCTTATATTTTACAACATGTGGCAACCGCGCTAACTAAATCTTTCAAACTCACTGCTATCGTCCAGGGAATGCTAGCATTCACTAGTAAAAGTTGGTTTCAAAAATAGCTGTTGAACTTTTACTGGTGTAATCTTAGCAAATCAGTGAATGTGAGCTTTTACTAGTAATTATTAACAATCACTGATTTCCAACTTTTACTGTAACATATATATTTGTACCCCAGATTTGTACTGAATTTATAGTTGGATTATCAATAAAATATTAGAAGGTATTTTGAAAGAAAAATCGTTAACGTTTCAATTATCATATTTTTAGACACCAAGTTTTTTTTTAGAGAAAACCAACGTAAAGTGGAACTGAAGAACCTGAAAGACTCCGCGCGTAACATGGAATGGGGATCCTCCAACGGTCTAAGACACTCGAAGGAGTTTCTTAAGACTTACGAGCAAAGACAATCGAAGATTCTCCTTCATTTAATCAAGAACAATCTTTGGATTGTCACGGTTTTTTTAGCAGGACACTGTCTTCTCAATGCCTCATTATTTTGAAGCTACGAAACAACGGCGAATGCGGATTCTGTAGAGAAAATGGGAAAATATCAGAACATCTCATCATTTTGGTGCAACTGATATCGAAGTTGAAGAACTCACCTCTGTAAAACCGTTTCAGATACTAGCTTTTGTCAAATACCTGAAATTGTATGATGAGTTATAACTCAAGAAAGAGGGACACAATAGATCTATAAGGTCGCGGTGATTAATATTATCCCAGTAATACGATTCTTTATGATATTGATCCTTGGATAAAAGAAGGAGTATTGGAAGTACCACAATGGTTGCAAAAGTATAAGTACGAATGCACAAATTTATAGTTTGTTAAACAAAACATTCAATTCTAGTCTAGTTGAAATTTATTATACCATGTTTAATAAAATTCAATTATAGTTCAACATATTTTTATTAGCAAGTAATTAATTTATTCCTTTTGGGACATTTTTCATTTCAATCTTGTTTTACTAACCCACTTCTGTCAACAGATATAGGTTAGTAGATATTTGATGATTGAGATCAATCGATTTCTCAAAAATATATGAAATAAAAAACACCGTCATCTCTGTTTACCAGTTCTCCTCAGGGACATTTTTTCTTAAATAAACCAGAAAATTCAAACGCATTTCTAATATACCAACTCTACTTACCGATAATTGATGATGCCATTCAATGACAGCCTAACAGTTAAAATTAAAACTAATCTCTCTCGAAATTTTATTATTTTCTTACCTTTTAACATCAAACCAACAGATTTAATACATTTTGACAGTTCTGTACCAATCTAACCACCAGTGATTTTTTATTTAGCCTCTAACCGCAAGGTTTTCAATTGTATTTTATTATTTTCCCTCGTTTTTGATGAAACAGCAATGGAAATAGTTTTGGGTCGATAGAGTAAGCTTTATTCAATTATTTATGATTTTCAAGCGGTTCAAGTATACTGGTTGTCAGATTTTTAATCATTGTATTCTGTTTCACAGTGACAGCTTACTATTCCTCTTTATCTTATCAAATATTGATGCGACAAGACATTAAAGTCATATGAAATAAAAATCAATAAAAAAATTAATTATTTTTGAGTTTCAATTTTAAAGAAAAAAAGCTACTCAAAACATTTATCGTATATGTAAAGTAATATATATTAACTTGAAAATCAAGACACCTTGAACTCTCTGAATTACCTTTTTAAATAGTGTGGATATAGTAAAAGGAAATTCTAAATCAAAATCATCCTAAAGGACTCATAAGACTCTGAGGAAGGCATGCCTTATTTAGAAACATATATTAATTTTATTACTTTACTTTTCAAACATGCGATAATTATTTTGAGCAGTGTAGTTAAAAATAATCTCAATTGATGAAAAACACGCGAAAATGTCTAGACAATTTACTTACAAAAGATAAAAAGTTTTAACCTGTTTCTCTACAAAACACACTTTTATAACAGGTAATTGGATTCTACTAATCCATTTTAAGATTGGCTTAGCTTACAATCGAGTCTTTTAAAACGATTGTGTTTGCCTTTTAGATAAGACCAGTCTTATTTCCTAACTTTTAGTCCAGTCGCTATGTTCAAAACGAACTTTATGTAGAAAACTTAAATACAAGTTTGGAAGTTTGATTTTGGTTTTTCCTTATCACAATACCGGGTGGTTTTTAAGAGTGGCTAACCCTAATAACTCATTTAATTTTTTCCGATAAAAGAACGAGAGTTGGTATGTTAGTATGTGATATAAATCAGGATTTATTGTCGAGTTTACTTATTTTTATGTATGTATTGGCGACAAATTATTTTTGTTCACTTCCTGTTTCAACGGAAATTACTACAACTTGTTTTTTTATAAACATTACCACTGCGAACGGCAGCTTTTCATCGGAGAGCAGTCGTGGATAAGGCATTTCACTACAGAGAAAACTAATCAATAACAATAAACAAAAAAATATAGATATTGGGCGCCAGGCATGTACAGAAAAAGAAAACACAGTTGTATATTACTTAAAACTAATGACTATATTTATTCATGATGTTCTTTGTTGGTAAATGACATTGTAGAATTTTAATAATTATTATAGTGGTTAAATACTATTACAAAGCGTAATGTAATGAAACCTAAGATCTAAATCATATTGTAACTACTAAATCGACATAAATGTTTTTAATAATCTAACCACTAAATATAGTCTGTACGATATTATTTAAAATATACGTTACGTTTAAGACTGAAAATCGACTGAAAATCTGAACCTAAATCTACACTTAGCTGTTCTTAAGGCAATCCTGTTTCAAAGAGTAGCAGCGTGAGGTGGTCTCGCATCTCTGCACTCGGCCATCCAATACAACAAAAGGGGCCAGAATGAGGACACCATGAATTGATACAGCCGTAACTACTAACTGGCTTATAGATGGGAACGAGCAGCATGGGGCTCAAGCTACATCCACGCTGGGGCACTTTATATGTAAGATAAATCACTCCTACTGGGGACACTCGTCCACGGGACATCCGTCCATAAGATAATGGTACAAGGGAACACTACCCGTACCTTGGAACACTACTAGGACCTTGGATAATGCCTGTACCTTGGAAATAGTCCATACCTTGGACCTTAAAAATACGAAACTCTTGTTTAAAATCAAACAAGTTCTAATAAACAAAATGAACCTACCTCGAATTACTTCCGAGGGCTCACTAAATAATAAAGAACATGTCCTTTCTTCCATGTGACGTTCTGGAGGACAAAAGAAAAGGGACGCCAACGTGCCAGCAAAATACAAATACAAGTTAGGTTGGGACATCCAAAACTCTACCCTAAAAATATGCAGTAATAATATCGAATCTAAAAGGATAATATTTCATCTTTACCTGTTGCTTTGAAATAGCAGCTGATTCAGATTATACAGCAAGATTTAAATAATCACCATTTCTAAAAGCCGGGATGGTTAGGTTAGGCTACAGAGCGCTAAAAGCAAAAGTCAGTCGACAGCACAGAGAGTTGACAGAAGCGATGTTGACAGCGCCCACAGAGCGATAACAGGGTTGTGTCAAACGATAACAGGGTTGTGGACTAGAGAACGTAAAAATTACGCGTCAAATAAACTATCCGGCCTGAACGAGAGGGAATCCGGTGATGATAGGCCAGACATCATATATTATATATAAAAAGACATGTAACGAACTAAAAACGTTACAAACTTTTGATTTTTAAATGCCTCAATATTTTTCATTTTATTTTATAGAAAATGACATTCTGAATATGTCAACTTTTGACATTTTCGCTTAAAAATGGTATTTTAAATTTCATTCTACAGTGCTTTGTTCATATCTACAATTTGACTCGAAATAAAAAGTATATGGTATCAAATTATTCATTAAAAATGATTTTTTTCAAATATAAAAATAAGTTAAAATATATTTTTTTATATATTCATTTTTACTTTGCTGAAAGTTGCCGCCAAAACTCTCCTTTCCAATATGTTCTTCGTTCCACTTTTCCTCGATTTATTTATTATACGGGAAAATACTGGCATGCTGAAGCATATCATCACACTATATTGAAAGAAAAGATGATGGGGGAGTGATATAGGTGCCGTATGCCGACAGCTTTCCGAACAATCAAGACCTTAGGCGTAAAATATGGCGTCTGCCTGATATGGCCCTCTTCCTAACAACATTATTATTTTTTTAAGGGCGGAGGAGATTGCTATCAGAATTTAGGTATAAGTCGGTTGAAAAAATATACCGGGTATTTCTTAAAAATGGCTCACCACAATAACTTTTTTTGCTTAAAAAACGACTTTTTACTTTATTCGATAGAAAATGACAATCTGGCTTCAAAAAAAAATCGTATTTTAAGTTTCAATCTATAGCTCCATGGCTGTGTTAAAAATAGTAATTTTTAATCAAGAATCCTTGGAAAAATAGATTTGATCGTCTAATGTTTTTCGTATCTTGTCCTAGCTGGTCAAAAGATGCCCAAATCGTATTTTTAATCATATCTCAATTTTTTCAAATGGTACAAGGCTGGATCATTAGCTTATTTGGAAAATGCATTTTTTACGAATAATTTGGTACTACACACTAGGTATTTCGAGTCAAATTTTTGTTATAAACTGCATGTTACAATTTCAAATAAAACATATATAAAAATATCAAAAATAAGTAAAAAATGCCAAGGTGAAACAGGAAGTGGCCAAAAACAATTGAATACGTCAATCAATCCTAATTTATGTTGTATACTAACATACCAAATCTAGTTTTTTATTTGAAAAAATAAAAAAGTTACAGGAGTGAGCCACTTTTGAGATGCACCCGGTATACATACACAAATTTTCTTTTATCTCTAAAAACTAATAAAAATGCTGGAAACCACAAAATTTAACTTACATAGCATCACCCCGTATACATCTACGTAGCTAAATAATTTACATACAATAAAATATGTGTATCATAATTAATGGTATTATGAACCGCAGTTATTTTAGTCCTACAGAAATTTTAACTTTAATAAAATATCAAGACAAATAATCTTATACAGTAAATTTTTTATTCAAAAGTTATTCACCCAAGAATTTTTACAGTTATTATTCACATTTTTTTTCAGTAAATTACTACCTTTTAATTCATAAACCTAGCAATGATTCTTAAGCCACATGTGAATTTCTCCATTATTAAAATATACCATGACCGTCTTGCAGGCTGTCATTGAACGACGTTTCAACTGTCACGTCATGGGAATAATATTCTAATGATAGAGAGCGTTAGAAAAAACGAAGAGCAACGGTAAATTGACAGACAGTTGCAGCATTATTTCGATTATAATAATAAAATGGCTGAAAGTAAAGAGAGCCTGTTTTCCGTGTTTCCCATGTAATGATTTATTTACGGACTTGTGAATATTTTATTCGGACGTATATGTGTGTCTGGTAGAATGTGAAAAATCCCGACGTGTCGAATTTTCCCTTGAATCCGATAATCAAGCGGATATGGCGGATTTTTCGGTGTGCCTTTTTCGTATTGACCAATTAGAATAATAAAACAGTCAGCTATATTTTGTAAAATTTACCTGTTTTGGAACGGTTTGCTAATATAATTTAGATAAAAATATAAGGAAATGCATTCAATACCTCGTGAGTAAGAGTTGATTTAAACATTCTATTAGGTCTACAGGGTAGATTAATAAGAAGTAATAGTAACAACTGATAATTTCTATGACTACTTTTTTGTGTTTTTTGAACTTGTATACTGATATAAAAAGCTTTTGTATTTTTCTCAACTGTTTTTAGTATTTTATCTATAATAATTTGATACATAAGTAGTTAGTTTAGTCAATTTTATTCTATTTAGCAAAGTAAACACAAGTTAGTCTCCGTCAAAATTAACCCTAGCAGCAAAAAGAAGACATAAATAGTCTTAAACTAAATAAATAAAATATAACCTAATTGAATCAATTGCTTTGGAATGATTTGGTTATCCACGAACATCAGTACAGTGTTATTTATACAGGGTGAGTCTTAAATAAGTGCAAATATTTTTAGGCCTATTTATTAACACAAACATCCGATACGCTACTGAAGCAGGTAAGTCAAATTAACGTATCTAAATTCTTTGACATCTAATCTTTGACAAGTAATAAATAAAAGCTAAAATGCAAGAAAAATATATAATTTAGTTAATTTAAGTGAATTTCATAAATGATTGGTTTACTACACGTATGTATATTATATAGTCACTTACTAGCGAAAAGTTGTTCCATTATTTCACTCAATTTTTGCCGAGATCTACCGCACGCTACACAACCAACTATTTTAGAGTCTTTTTCGATAAATCGCGATAGTGTCACTGTTAATTTAAGTTCTGCCACAATTTCCATCTAGATTTACTACCCTTATACAACTATCAGAATAAATAATAAATAACATAAAATAAGCTCCGTAAAGACTGACAAATCCACAAAATTTCAAATCAAATTCAAATGTGTCAAATGAATCGTCAAACAGAACTGTCAAGGATCCCCACCCTAGAGAGCTTTTATGGTGGCTTTTCCGCCCACCATGCATGAATACATGGATAGCATTATGCTCCTTCCTTAGTCTTCTTATTCAAAGAACAAAACTGAAGCTTTGATATGTCATTAATATGTTTATGTCAATGAGCCAATAAATGTTATCAATTACTAAAATTCTTAAAATATTTCCATTGATAATAAGTAAAATTGACTTATTCTAATTATTTTCAATCTAATCAAATTCAAAAGCGTCAAATGATACGTCAAACAAAACGGTCAAATATGTCCGGTTATCAAATATGTCGTCGGTTCTATCTCTAATGCATGAATAGGAAAATAGTATTATATTCCTTCCTTCTCATTTAAAATTAAACTTATAAAAAATCGTTTATTATGAATAAGATTGTAATATTTAAATTCTTATTCCAATTTTGATGAAAGAGATTGTCTTTCAAATGACTTAGAATTATGTAATAAAATTTGCACCAACAACAATTTAAAAACTAAAAAGATACATTTTCAACTAGTAGTGGATTTTAGTAACTTTAGTAACTCGATAAAAGAAACATATTTTCTCTTTACCGTTTTTCAAATAAGTCAAAAATAACCGAGTTATTCAAATCTGAAAATTAAAAAAACTGATGTTTTTTAAAAAAAAATTGAGAACCACCGAATTTTTTCTGTAACCATAGAGGGAAGCCGTAACCATGGTAATACCAGAGATCAAGAAATTATATTGTAGGACAATTTGTGTATAGACATTATAAAACATATTATGACAGCGAAACCTGGGTGCCGATGCCGTACCGCCGACACATGAACGCATTAAACAAATTGCAACAGAGACAACTTAGACAGCTCTTAAGAATCCGGTGGTTCCATCATGTCTCAAACGTATCGGTCCTTGAAAAAGCTAACTGCGAGAGTATTGAAGTCATGGTTACAAAATCCCGCTTAAGATGGGCTGGTCACGTATGCAGAATGCAAGAAAACCGCATACCAAAATCTCTGCTTTACGGTGAGCTTGTAGACGGTAAGAGGAGGCAGAGTGGACAACTCAAAAGGTACAAGGACATTTTCAACAAAAGCTTAAAGGGGATTAACATGCAAAATGAGTGGGAAGAAGCGATTCACAATAGAACTCAATGGAGAAGAATTGTAAACTCAGTTAGTTAACAGCGACGACCAAAAAGTAAAGAGGCAACAAAGCAATGATATTCTTGAATGTCCGGAGTGCGGTAGGCAAATAACATAACGTATCGGGCTTTTCAGTCATAGAAAAGCTCATGAAAGAAAACGCCTTGCGTGACCATCTTCTGATGCGTGTCAAATACTCGTCAGCGAGTACACATTATAAATTACATATATTGAGTATAATATATTTTATATAAATAAATTTGATAGATGTCCTTTTTTATTTTAATCAATATTTCAATACTCCTATACCTTTCAGGCTCATAATCCATATCCACACTTTTTCATTTATTATTTATTTTACAATAATTTTATGAAAATCGTTGAAAAATTAATTTAAACCGCAACGCAGCGGAAAACCGTGCGAATATAAAATTCACGTTAAATATTTTTGTCAGCAAATTTATAAGCACAGCGGTTTCATTAAAATTCAGCATATCCTCATGCTTTATTCATAAGTTTATCAATGAGGTGTTTAATAATACATACGGAAATGTTCAGTTTCCTATCTTAGAACCGTACATGTATAACTTGATACAAATATTTTGATCAGTAGTTTCGTGTTTAGATTGGATAGGAACACGGAATATCAAATATTATTAAGATTGTTTACAGGGCGTTTCTGAAAAGAGAATGCTTTAAAATAATTGAAAGATTTCTGAAATCATAGTTATTTTTTGTCTTGTATAAAAAATAATTAATTTCGGTAGATGATAATGCAATTTTATCGTCGTGTATAAAACAATATTTTTTTCCATAGCGAGTTACGTTTTAAAAAATATTCAGAAATTATTATTTCAAGGAATTTATTACTAGTAGAAAAAATATTGTGCTGGGTTGGCGTTGGTTTCTATGTAATTTATATTGTAAATAAATAAAGCTGTCTCTTTAGTTGTCAGTTTTGAGTCAATATTTTTTAATTCTCTTTCGTGTCGATTGCTGATTGAATTGGAGCCAGAAATGGCTCCAAACGAAATAAGTAAATTACCAACAGATGTTCAGGCTGAGGCGACAAACGCCATATCCAAACTACTTCCATTTAAATCCCGAATAACTTACGAAAAGGAATACAAAAATTTTCAAAAATAGAAGCAATAATTAAAAAATGTGCGAGAAGAAATAAAGTTTTTAACCTATCCTCGCTGTTAAAATATCATTTAATCTACCCTTGCTATAAATAGGCAATTTTAACAGTTGCTATGAAAAAAAAACATTTCTCCTTTTAATAACATTTTTAAAAAATATTACATAATTTTTCTGTCTATGATTTACTCGTTTTAAATAACTCAAGTTTTAAATTACGATTCAAATATAAAATAATTTATCTAAGAATAAAATAATTTGGGTCTAAAAACTATAAAAAAATTGCACTTAAAGTAAAAATTTAAAAAACGTCTGTAAAAATTTCACACTCATTAGATTTTCTTCCTTCAAAAGCAATTAAACATAATCCTCTAGATAATAAGCTTGACCGAAAAAGAATGGCCAAGAAAAACACACCCTTTCTTCGAGAAGGGGATGGTTGCCAGTCTGGCAACACCTGGAAACTAATGGATTGTGTTTGAGGTCGGGGCCCATTTATCAAAGGACTTTTTCTGATTATCTTTATGTTCGAATAACAGCAGTAGCACTTTCGTGGGGTTGTTTTGCTGAGGGCAGAGAGATAAGTATACCCGTATCGTTGGCGATGATGCGCAAGGAATTAGAGATGTTGAGTTGTTAATGATTTATTATAGAGAACAATGAAAAGAAAATATTAATGTAAAAATATTTTAATAAATAATTTTGTTAACTATTTTTTTTCAAATTTTATATCAGAGAAACATTAAAGACTTTCGCAAAATTGTTTTTAAAAAGAAAATATTTATAAACAATAAAATACAGGAGTTTTCTAGGATGTTTTCTATGGGTATCTCGAAAACTACTGGAGATAGAGTCGGTTAAATGGGGAAAAGAATTGCAGTTTTGTGGGGACATAAATATACTTTCAGATTTTGAAAAAAGTTCATGGCTTACAAAAAGGCAAAAACCAAATTTAAGGCTTCTTTAAAAAAATAGTCTCTAATTCTATTACAGTCCATTTTAGACAAAAGTTTTCAGGTAAAAGTTGTAGATAACCACATCTTTGATGAATGTCAAACATGTCACATTTTTGACATATGACACAAACTTTTTTTTTTTTTTTTAAAGGAAACCATAGTTAGCGATGACTTCGCAAAAGCGCCACGCAGCTTTTCGGTGATATAAGCTATAATATGTTTTTCGAAAATTTACTGAGTTATAGCCAATTCTTATCATTTTAAACAATTTTGCTTCGTAAGTTATGGAAACAAGTTCAATCGTCGTTGCTCTCATAAATGCCAAACTATCACAATCCAAATTTTGTAAATTAAAATAGCCAAAAATTGTAAATATGAATTTTTCAAATGAAGAAAGCGTGTAGGATTATTGGTCCAACTTTTCGAGGATAAGTTACATACGCTTTTTAGAGAACGGTTTTCAAGACATGTTTGAAAAGTTAAATTTAGATACTCGCGCATCAAAAGAGTAATTCCAACATGACTTTCATTATGACCTCCCCCATAATGAAATAATGTTTAAAATTATATATCATAAATATTCAAATTCAAAAGAATAGGAAGAGGTGGACCAATTGCATGGGCCTCCTCGATCAAATAACCTATACATTTTAGATCTTTTTATGCGGTATATTTTTGAACATTTGCTAAAATAACTTAACTTAAAGTGTATGAAGTGATATTATTTTTTTAAGTTTTAGTTTGTGCATTGTAAATTGTAAGAACCGTTTAATAAAATATTCTGCCTTTTGCCAGTTATAATTATAATAATTAAATAAATAACAGAATAAGAATACCATACCAACTAAGTAAAATTAGTTAAGAAAAATAAAGTGGCTAGAACTCTTTAGAACTTTTTTTAGAAGTAACTTTTCGAAAAAAACATATTATAAAGCTTATATCGCCGAAGAGCTTAAAAAACATAAGTTTGTAAAATAAAATAAAAAAAAAAAAAAAAAAAAAAAAGGAGAACACAGTCTCATTAAGGATGTGATTATCTACAACTTTTATCTAAAAACTTTTTTGTCTAAAATACATTTCTATGATTAGACACTATTTTAAAAATTTGTTTTTTTAAATATCTAGTAAGTCATGAACTTTCAAAAATCTGAAAGGCGCATATTTAAAACCCCATAAAACTGCAATTCTTTCCCAGTTTAACCGACTCTCTATCTCAGTATTTTCCGAGATACCCATCGAGAACATCGAAGAAAACTCACCCTGTAAATCAAATATTTACAACTAAATGTTTATGATCAAGAGAGAAAGAAAGAGTTATATATGGCCGAAACATGGAGGGTGGAAAATAACAAGGAAAATGCTTGCAGATTATTTAAAAAATTCTCAACCATGATTTTGCACATACATACATACTGCCATTACTCGCTTACGAGTATTCGACACGCATCAAAGATGGTCACGCAACGCGTTTTCTTTCATGAGCTTTTGTATGACTGAAAAGCCCGATACGTGATGTTATTTGCCTACCGCACTCCGAACATTCAAAATCTCATTTAACTGTTGCCTCTTTACTTTTTAATTGTCGTTGTCGAGTTTACAATTCTTCTCCATTGAGTTCTATTGTGAACTGCTTCTTCCCAATGATTATGCATGTTAATCCCCTAAGTTTTCGTGGAAATGTCCTTGTACCTTTTGAGTTGTCCACCCGGCCTCTCCTTACCGTCTACAAGCTCACTGTAAAGCAGAGATTTTGGTATGCGGTTTCTTGCATTCTGACCAGCCCATCTCTCGCAGTTAGCTTTTCCAAGGACCGATACGTTTAACATGATGATAGAACCACCGGATTCTTAAGAGCTGTCTAAGGTGTCTCTGTTGCAGCTTGTTTAATGCCTTCATGTGTCGGCAGTACGGTACCCAGGTTTCGCTCCCATATAACATGGTGGGGATTATAATTGCTCGGTATGCTACATTTTATTTTTTGTGCTCAAGTCATGATTGTAGAAAGCCCTGTCTTTTAATTTCTGGTAATATTATCGTTTTGCTAAAAACTATAATATTACTAATCTATACATTTTAATACATTTGTTGCTTTAAAAACAATCTAAAATGTCAATTATTCCATAGATATATTGAAGTAATGAGGTCTAAATTAAAAAGAAAATGCATTTTCTACGAAAACTTGAAGAGATAGGTAAATGGTATAATACAATTTGATATACAATTTAATTGTGCATCTGATTCTCCTAAATATACAGGGCATTCCATTTAAATTAAAAAGTTATTGCCGTTTGAAGCTAATAATTATTTAAAATAAATTTTTAGGCCATATAAGGTAGTATTATTTTATTATTGCAACACAATAACTGATCATGAGGCGCTGCTAATCCTGAGCTGAATTTCAGAGTCGATATTGGCCTTTTTCTAAATCAAACTGCCGAGGTAATTAAATTCCGCTACATATTCCAATAGTTCTTCTCCGATTTTTATAACATTGTTGTAATCTTCCGGGGAGTGCACATGATTTTGGTTTTGTCAATGATTAGCTTAAGGCCCAAATCATCGAATGTCCAGGTATATGTGTTCAACATTTCTTGTAATTGTAACGTGTTTTTAACTAGAGCGCAGTCATCAGCGTATTGAAGTTCTGTGATGAATTTTGTGCATAGTCTTTTTATGTTGAACAGACCGCCGTCGTATTTGTATCTTATGCCCATTCCTCTTCCCTGCAGTTTGCTGTCCACTATAATGGAGAGCGCTGCCATGGATATGTTGAATAGGAGAGGCGCTAAGACGCATCCCTGCCTAACTCCTGCCTGTATTTGTCAGGAAGGGATCGCTCAGTGATCCATGATGTGACACTCTTGACTGGTTGTTGTTATGGGGGCTTTTACACACTGTAAGGAATTTGTTGGGTACTTCAACTTTTGCACAATTTATTTTCAGAATACAAATTAATGTAAAGATAAAATTGACTTTAAAAGTGGCACCAGTGTATATCATTGCATACACTTAACATAAAAGAATAATAGTGTATCAAAAATTCTATTCATGACTTGTCAATATTAATGTAGCAATAAAAAGTGACTGTTAAAGACGAAAACCTAACAATCTAGTCACTCTATACTGCAGCTGCAAGTGCTAAAACACAACGCTAGGCGGGTTCATTATTCTTTGAAGTTTCCGCAATAAAGAAAAACCGCCATTTTGACTGGTGCACTTCGACGTCTCGGTCCGCCTAACCGTAAATGAATAATTGCCAAACTTGAAGACGGGCGTCATCCAAATGCGAGACGGCTGCACACGGCGATTAACTCGAATGGTTTTTCGGACAAATTAGCCGAATTTACAGATGGCCGCGGTCATTAAATCGGGGGGAATTGAGGGGGAGCCCTCCCGCGCGCGTTCGGTATAATAACCTCTCCATTAGTGCGCTACTACCCATATTATACCAAAGGGACTGTCAATTTGTGGTTAAACAGCATGCGACATAGAGTTCTCTCCCTACAGTGTGCAGTATGTGACGTTATGTTTTCGATGTTGATTGGGGTATTGTGTTATTTGACACACACTATTATTAGTTACATCGTTTTTACTAACCTTAAATTCTTAGTTACTTATTTAGACTGTATTTCATTTTTTTCTTTAATTTGTGTTTTATCTGATACTTTTATTTATACGAGTATCACAGTAGATATGACGATGGTTCAACAATTATCAAAAATTGCTATCTATACTAATATATAAAATCCTTAAGTGACTGACTCACTGATTAATCACGATCCTGCTCAAACCACTCAATGTAATAAGCTCAATTTTGACATACAGGTTGATTCTAGGGTGTAGAGGTTCGATAGAAGGATTTTTTGAAATTCCCAGTTCAATAAGTGGGTGAAACCACCCTCAATTATTACAATATTTTTTCGAAAAAAAGAAAGTTCAAAGAAAGTTTCAGAAAAAACGCGTAAACACGTATATTTTATTTTGTTTTTTACATATTTTAAGATTTTTTAAAAATGTATACAAGGTGTTTTGAAAAATCTGGTCATTGATTAATCACGATCCTGCTTAAAGCGCTTGACAAAAAGCTGATTTTTGGAAAACGGATTGACTTTAGGGTGTAGAGGTTCGATATGAAGAGATTTTCGAAACTCGAATTCTAAGGAAGGCTGAAACCACCACTCAAATATTAGAATATTTAT
This sequence comes from Sitophilus oryzae, assembly GCF_002938485.1. Classification (NCBI taxonomy): domain Eukaryota; kingdom Metazoa; phylum Arthropoda; class Insecta; order Coleoptera; family Curculionidae; genus Sitophilus; species Sitophilus oryzae. The sequence goes on along the minus strand of NW_022146331.1, from coordinate 11,616 downwards.
TTAAAAACCGGTAGGTTTTCGGAAAACCTTTAAACACGTATATTTTATTTGTTGTTTACATATTTAAGATTTTTAAAAAATTATACAGGTTGTTTCATAAAAATATGACCATTAAGTAATCACGATTCGGCAACTTGAATGCGGCCACCGTCCTTTTAAAAGCCAAGTTACAGATTTCTGTAATACTCAACTTTAACTCCTCGAATGCAGATGGCACATTATGAATTTGTTTAGAGATAATATTATTCCGTTAATTTAACCACTACATGTTATATTTTCACTTGTTAGTGTGTGAAAATTACACTTTATTGAGTTCGACTTTTTTCAGTGTGTGACATGGATGATTCGAGGTAAGTCCTATGTATGTTACTGTATTTTTGTCATCAATTAGAACGTTGGTTTTTGTTAATAAACATCTAAAAAACGTTCCCATGTAAAAGCTTGGTTATGGTGAAATATGTGCCGACAGTTGGAACTGAAAATATCTGCATGTTCTTTTTAAAGGACAGTGGCCAAATCTACTATAACAAAACTACATTTTTAGGTATTGGAAAAGACCACTGAAATTCCATGAGTTGTTGGAGGAAATTGCAAATCTCGATGCAGAAATACCGAATAATATTTACATATTGCCTCCTGAGAATGCAAATGAAGAAATCACAGATGAAGATTCCGGGGATGAAGAGACCGTGAATATGAACAACTTACCTGGAAGTCAGCTGCGTGCCGAAGTACAAGTAAGTTTTGAGGAACGTACTCAAACTCCGGAACCTCAAACTCCGGAACTAGAGAGCGATCTTTGGGATAGTGAAGATGATTTACCTTTGTCCGTTTTCCGTACTAAAGAAACTGGCTCGAAAAAAAAAGCGCATTTACAAATGGTTGCAAACAGACATAAATTCAGATTTTTCTTTGTGGAATGATATTTATGGACCAAAAATATCCTACACGCCTTTAGAGGCATTTCATTTTATTTTTTGACTCTGAAATCATCGCTATGTTGGTGCATTATAGCAATCTATATGCTACGTCTCATAACCGCAATGGAGACATTTCTGGCAATGAAATGCGCTGTTTTTTAGGGGTACTCTTGCTTAGTGGGTATTCTGGTCATCCTAGGCGTGAAATGTATTGGGAGAAATCCAAAGATACAAATAACCAACTTGTTTGTGAAGCCATATCTAGGAATAGGTTCAAGTATATTATACAAAATTTACATTGCTGCGACAATAATAATTTGTTGAATACTAATGATAAGTTTGCTAAGATTCGCCCTCTTATTGACGCACTAAATAAAAGATTTATCGACTTTGCACCCTTTCAGGAGAATCATAGTGTAGATGAAAGTATGGTTCCATATTTTGGACGCCATGGAACCAAGCAGTTCATCAAAGGAAAGCCCATCAGATGGGGTTATAAGTTTTGGGCCGGTACTACGAAAACTGGTTATGTTGAATGGTTTGAGCCTTACCAGGGTTCGACAACAATTATTGCGGATGAATATAAAGAATTAGGTCTTGGAGCTAGTGTAATTCTACAGTTTGCTCATGTTCTTCAAGAAAGATTTCCCAATACTCCGTTCCACTTATATTTTGACAATTTTTTACTACACTTGCTTTGTTGGAAAAACTGACAGATATGGGTTTGAAGGGAACTGGAACTATCAGAGAAAATCGTTTAGGCAAAGAGTGCATTTTGACTCATTCTAGCATTTTGAAAAAAAAGATAGAGGTTTATTTGAATTTTGTACTTCAGATAACAAAATAATCTTATGCAAGTGGCATGACAATAGTGTTGTCACGATTGCTTCAAATGCCACCAAAGTTATGCCAACTTTACCTGTAAAACGATTTTCTCAGAAAGAGAAGAAAAATGTATATGTTCCCCAACCTCATGCTATAAAAAATATAACGAGAATATGGGAGGGGTTGATAGAGCGGACCAGAACATTAGTCTATATAGAACGTCAATAAGAGGAAAAAAATGGTATTTTCCCCTAATTTGCCACTGTCTAGATATGGCTTTACATAACGCGTGGCAGCTTTATCGAGAAAGTAATGGCAAAAAGGACCATTTACATTTCAGGCAGTCAGTTGCTTTCTCAGTATTTTTAAAACTTTAATCATCGAAAGAGGCCCTAGTCGCAATTCTGCTAATTTACATGAGCATTCGAGATATGACCGACTAGACCATTTAGTTACTTATCAAGAAAAACAGACAAGGTGTGGTATTTGTCATAAAAATGTAATTTCACCTGTCAGAAATGTGAAATTGCATTACATCCTAAAAATTGTTTTGTGAGTTATCATACAGCTTAACATTTTGTTCTATTATATTCATTTGCTTTTCTAATAAACGCTTTTTAAAGAAGGTTGTGTATTTGTCCACCGTCCTTTTAAAAGAACACCTGTTTTTGAAATAAACGCAAATATTTTGAAAAAAACCGCCTACTACATCGTTGGTATATTATATTTAGCACTAAAATATAATATCAACTAATTTGAAAATTAATAGTTTTGGCCTTATCACAGGTTAAACTGCTTGACGTTTAAAAATGATTTTGGCAAACGGATTGACTGTGAGCTGTAGAGTTTCGATAGGAGGGGTTTCTCGAATCTTGAACCGACTTTTAATATCAAAAATGAAAATCCAGTTAAAGCCCAAACATCCACACTGTCAAAAGCAAAGCTACATGACCAGATTGAATATACGGTGTCTAGAGAACAACGATACCGTCGACGCCCTCCGGAAGCCTTCAAAGTATCACTTCCACCGATAACTTCAGTCTCAATCATGGATGCTGAACATGGCTGGACACAACTAAGAGATTCGATTCACAAAACCAGCGAAGCAGTACTGGGAAAATCCAACAAAAGAAACAACCAGACTGGTTTAACGAAATCAACCGCATATACAGGCTTTGTTTGAACAAAAGCATAGAGCACATCAAGCCGTCACCGCAAATCCACACAATCCAAGACTAGCAGACAACTTTAAGGCAGCCAACAACACGCTCCGAAGAAACCTGCGCCAACTAAAGGATAAGTGGTGGTGGTCGCAAAAGCTAGTCAGATTCAGGAGTATGCCACGCATTACGACTATCGTAAATTCTTCGAGGCTGTAAAAGTATACGGTCCAACTAAGAAAGTAAGCTGCCCAAATGGCGAACTTCTAAAGAGGAAGAGCAAATCAGAAACCGCTGGAAGAGCATTACAGCCATATATATCCTTAACCAAGAAAATAACCCCAATATGGAAGCACTCAACATAATACCTCAGTATAACAACCTCGATGTATTAGACATTCCAATAACAGAACAGGAAATAAAGGACTCCATAAAAAAGCTTAAAAACAACGAATCAGCTGGTTGTGACGCGATTTCAGCGGAAATCTATAAGTGTGAAAGTAAAGAACTTATTGGTCATTTTAAGGCTCTCTTTGATGTCATGTGGGAAAGCGGAGAGGTAGGTACCTCAGGACTTTTGCAACGCGAATATAGTGAATATATTTAAGAACAAAAGAAGTGCATCAGACTGCAGAAACTACCGAGGAATTTCACTACTGGTTATCGGAGGAAAAATTCTTGCAATAATTATGTCAAACCGCCTGCACCCACATATAGAAAAAAATCTCCCAGAATCGCAAACGGTTTTTCGTACCAACCGCGGTACCTTCGATTCCATATTCTCCATCCGGCAACTACAGGAAAAAGTAAAGAGCAGCAGTCTAAACTTTAAGTTGCATTCATCGATCTAACAAAAACCTTTGACTCTGTGAACAGGGATGCACTTTGAGCAATTATGAAAAAGTTCTGAGTACCCACCAAATTTCTTACAGTGTGTAAAAACCTCCATAACAACAAGTCAAGAGTGTCATATCATGGATCACCTGAGCGATCTCTTCCTAACAAACACAGGCATTAGGCAGCGGATATTAGCACCTCTCCTATTCAATATATTCATGGCAGAGCTCTCCATTATAGTGGACAGCAAACTGCAGGAGGATTGGGCGTTAGATACAGATACGACGGCAGTCTGTTCAACATAAAGACTCAAGAGCAAAAACACGTAAAATTCATCACAAAGTGCAAATATTTTTTAGGGTGATTTATTTCGACCACAGGTACACGTCTATTAGTTTTTTCGCAAAGAAGATAATGAAAATCGTGTATCTTTTTTAAAATTTTCTGTAAATTTTAGAAAGCTTTTAGAACTGTGTTCACCGCAAATTTTCTTAAATTTCTGATATTAGAATGATTATATTACCATAGTTACGGGTTTGCTTTATGGCAACGACACTGAGGATGCAAATACAGAAAAAAAATCAAAAAAAAAAAAATTTTCAAAAATAAATATTTTTTGTTATTTAGGACTTATTTGAAAAATGCTGAAGAGAAATATGTTTGTTTTTCTTGAGATTTACCAACCTTGAAAATATTTGCACTTATTTAAGACTCACCCTATTATGCAGTTTTATTTATGCTACTCGACATAGATTATTAAATTTTTACGAGATATTAGTATGATCGTTGGTTGTTAATGATAACTAGAGCTAGAATTTAAATGACTTTTATAAGGTTATAAATAAATAAAAATATTAAGTTATATTTCTGAAATGGAACATTCTGTATACTATTACATTATTTTGTTTCTACGAATTAAAATAAAGGAAAATTTGATTAAATTTACTTAAATCATAGCGTTTTTGAAAAATTTGCATTTTTATGAAAAAATGTGTATCAATTTGTTTAGGCTTATTTAAGTGTCTAAAACTGAAACAAAGTATTGAAGAGATTTTTCCTTATTTCCCTTTCGAGAGAAAAAAATAATATAGTGTTTTAATTTTGATGGAAACAGGAAAATACGTGCTAACTGACAAAATGTAATAAAATTTTCAACCTAACAGAAGGTTATACATTTCCATTTTGTTTTCTGCACAGAGAAGCAAAAAATCAAGCACCTGACATTTTCACTTACATGTTTTAAATAGATCTTTTAAAGCTCCAGGGAAATGAAAACGGCATTCGTGGGCCTTTTTCCCCTACGATATTATAAATATTTATTCAAACTTTGTTTCACTGAAACCAATTGTGAATGGGTTCGGATCAAAGACTTTACATATCCCTTTAAAAAATTGTTAAGCATCATCGAGGCTAGATTGAGGGATGACGTTACGTTTTCCGAAAGGACTTGGCTGCCTCTTAGGGAAATGATGGAACTCTTGAGGTGCTGTCATATTTCTTATTTTCAAGTTAAAGATAAGTTTTATGCTCAAAACGATGGTTTACCTATGCGTTTCCCGTCAAACCCCAAATCTGGCTTCGATATGTTCACGATACTTTTATATATCTGAAATGGAACTCATAGACAGTTGGAAATTTTTCTGTCTACCGTTTCTGGGTGTTCCTGTCTATAGAATTCCTGTCTAATAGAAAACCCACACATACGGGACAGTATTTAAAATTCTTAGTAGAATCATTCTAAAGCAACTAAAAGAAGTATAGTTAAAATATTATGCCATCGAATAATCACTATATTATGTAGTGACCAAGAATCTGTGAAATCTGAACTAAGTAATATTAATTAATTACTGATTTACTTCAGAATGGTTACTCAGCAAAGTCCCTCGACAAGATAATATCCAATTGCAAGTCGGATTAATTGGTGCTCCAATCAGAGGAGAATGCGCTCTCTCTCTCTTACGATTCCATATGTGAAAGGATCATCGAAGAAGATCAGACGAATAGCTAAGCAGAATAAAATTAAAACTGTTTTTAAATCTGGGACTATTCTAAAAAGTATCCTAACAGAAACAAAACCGGAATTATCAAAGCAAGAGAAAGAGTGTATCTACCAGGTACCTTACGAGTGTGGTGAGTCGTATATTGGAGAGACAAAACATCTTCTAAATGACGACTTGACAAACATGAAAAACATACGCAAAGGGGTTAAACAATGAAATCGTGTATTGCAGATCATGTGTGGCTTAAGCACCAGAACATAAAATGGTCGGAAGCCCGGGTTGCCTACAAGAAACCCCATTGAAAAAAAGCGCAAATTTAAACAGGCTGTATTCATTTCTAACAATAATAATTTTTTTAGCAAACCAATGCGGGTATTCTCAGTGGACAATCTCATGGTTGACTGCACCCAACATTTTCAAGGGTAAATGCTCCGCTCTAGTATATAAGCTCAGCACTACACTGAAACTTCTGACCGAAAGGTTGTGTAACTACAATACATAAAGACAATGGATGTCCAAAATTCTTTATTTAATCTTTTTAATAACTACCTTTCAATATTGAATCATTGTCTGCTACATAAATAACGTTTATTTAGTTTAGTGAATCGACTCACACTATTCAATTTATCATAATGAATTGACCATTACGATTCGCTCATCTTTACATCACAGTATAAATAGATATTTTTTTTTAATAACTTTCACATTGCTTGAATTTTATATTCATTATGTTTGTTTAGGGTTTTAGCCAAGTCTACTGATACTCTACTACGGTTCATATCAAATAAACTTTTAGATACGTCATCGAAGGCGCGATTTTTAAATTCATTGTTGCCAACCATGGACATAATCGGCGCCGTGCTGACTAAGTGGAATTTAAATTTCCCGCTGGGGATTCAGGTGGCAGCTTTGCTGTAAAATTGTCAAGTTGCCGCATTTATTTATTTATTTCCTGACATTGACATTCGTTTTCATTCTTTAGTTTTTATTATGAGTTTTTAATTTAAATAAATAGTGTTGTGAAACTTTAAGCTTAAAAATGTTTACTAGTAGACCTTGCAGTCGAACATTGTTCTTTTTAGAACCTCTTTTAGTGCGAAGTGGTACGAGATATCTTTTAATAGCCGTAAAAACTCATCGCAACTTTATTAGAATATGTTGAACGGGAAAGCGGTAGTAATGGCCCTTTATGTCCCTTAAGAGCTGTTACGAAGATGAGTTTTCTTGATATGAATAATAACTGTTTATATATTTATAATTAATTTATTGTTTCCTAAAATATTTTGATTAAAAGAAAATATATAAAAGTGGGCAACACTGTGCCTGTCAAGCTTAATCACGTGACTAAAAGTTTATTTGGTATGAACTGTACATAAATACGCATTTTTAACCTTCGAAAACAAAGACACCAAAAAAGAACAACTGATTTTTTTCTAGGGACACCTGGCGGTCACAAAAAGTAAAAGATTAAACTCCGGCCACCGGAACTTAACCGGAGAGGTGTTCGAGGTAATAAATCCGGGCCGGTTGTGCGAATAAAAGACAAAGTGACGTCATTAAACGGAACAGAATTCGGCATTATTATCCGACCGCGGTCACATACCATGGCAGGGGTAGGTTAGGAGGAGGAGGAGGAGGGAAGCCTGGTGGAATTCGACTAGGGACAAATAATGTCCTGTGTGTTCCTGGTCCCTAGGGACGACGCACGAAAGGTCGACTGTACAAGAGAAACAATTAAAAATGAATTTGTCAAGTGTGTGCTATCGGATAGCCGTTTGAAATATTATACTTGACTGAGAATAACAGAAAAAAATATAAAATAAAAAAAAAACTTGAAACCACGGCTTCATTCGTCGGCCGGAACTTTTCAAGCGGATTGTGTACCTTTTCAGGAGTAGTTTTAGGGCAAAGAATTGTAATACCGTGCTCGGCCAGCTTTGGCCGAAAAAATGATCGCAAATGGCCAAAAAACATTTTTTTTTCGCAAATATCTGCCAAAATATGCAATTTACAAAATTTTTCTTTGAATAAAAAATGAAGTGATGATTGGAAGTTCATTTAAAAAGTAGAATTAACCGCTATCCACATTTTGGAACTTGTTTGAATTTTGTCATATTTTATGATAATAAAAAAAACGCGGGCAAACATTCCTTAGCCCAAAAAGTTTCAGATTTTTACAAACTTATTCATATTTTCACTAATAATAGCTTATTTGACAAGATTTAGAACATATAAATATACATATTCAGAAAAAAGTAGTGTCTTCAGATTCCGCATAAAATTATAAATCCCAATCTAAATGGTTAGTATAAAAAGTCTGTTTAATTTGTAACTTTAATGCAGAAGAAGTGCAACGTTGTAAGTGCCAGAGTCCAATCAGATTGGATAGTCCTAGCCAAGGATTCGATTCCATATCGTTTTGCGAACGATTTTCCTAATTTGCATTTATATTAAACGGATCAGTTTTAATAACGATTGTTAAGGG
>NW_022146331.1:0-3161 GCF_002938485.1 Sitophilus oryzae | reverse complement strand
TGATGGGCATATTCTGGGTATGCAAATACTTCCTTTAAATTTTGGGTGTCGTTCAACCGATTTATTCTCAAAACCAGAAACATCTACATATAAAAAGAAGCACAGGTCACTAATTATAATAAACTTCACCCTTGGTATTACTTCCACTAATTATAATAAACTTCACCCTTGGAATTACTTGTATCACAATTACAATACGTTCATCTGCATTGGCATTTTCTACTTTTCGATGGGAAACAATAAACTTCCCAATATTTTTTAAATGATGTAACAATTCCTCTTGTGGTTACTTTTCCATAGATATCCTCATCTCTGTCCTCATGTGCATTCAGAGGCAATAAAAATGAAAATTATTTACCATAAACATCGCAAACTAAAAACCTAATAAACAATTTTATACCGAATATAGAAATAAATTTAGTATTTTTACCTATTATCTTCCAAATCCATGTTAATAGATAATTATTATTTTTAAATATATTTTTGGAACTGCTGGTTTTAGCAATTATTAAATTAAACAAACTAAAAAGTCAATTAAAAAAACAATTCTTAACCATAACCCCAAAAATGCAGATCTCCTGTCAACTTTCTTTATTTTTTATTTATTCATTATTTTCCTAGTGACGTCACAGGTGGTATGCGCGAACCGAACGAAATTGGAGCCGCTATCGATCATACCTTGTATTTTTTGTACCATGCCTTCTATATATATATAATATAATATATATAACATATTCTTTTGATGATAATAATGATATTTAATAATGAATTTATACCCCCCAACCGAAGAATCATACTTCTTCAGCTAATGGTAAACTGCGGATGGACACATTCCATCCAGTTCGAAAAGACCCACTCCAGGAAAGTTTTCTCGTTATAATTCGCTTTTAATATATTCTTTTAATGATAAATTTAATGTTAACACACAATAGGTTTTATTGCTAGTCCATGAGGATGTACGATGACAAAAAATCCGTCACAAAAAACTTCAACAAATAAAAAACATACCAAAACATACTAACAACAATAATAACAAGAAAAGATTCTAGCACATTAATACTAATATTTTTTTTATTATTTTTCAAGTCGTCATGAGGTCTGTTTTTATTTTTTTTAATTTCATATTTATACCATTTTCAATGTTGTTCTTTGAGTTTTTTTTGATAACGTTGAAATTGAATCAACGTTTTGTTTAGTTAAAACTGTAATTTTTATAGCAATAAAATGACAAAACCACTATATAGTCGGAATCAGCAATTTGTCTCATGTCTACTCAATTATTTTGAACAGGAAAAGTTGATCTGTGTTTGAGATGTAAAAATTAATATTGTTGCGTAAGTTTTTCGGCTTTTATTGAAAATACATAGATCTTTCAGTGTGTTCTAGCTGCGCTCAATATCAGTTTATGGACTGGGAGTAGAATCTCACAAAAAGTGACTAATAACCAATTAGAACTGGATATTTTTCAGCTTTTATTCAGAAAACTTGCTAATAACATTATTTAATTTGAATTTGTTTGTCCAATATTCATAAACAAAGTAATAATGTTGATATAAAAAAAAGTATTTGTAGATTTCTGTCAGATGCAAAAAAACGCAGCAGAGTTTTTTGGTCAATTTTATTTTAAAGTGTTATATTTACGTTATTTTTAGCCCTATTTTCATGATTTTTTTAGCAAGCTGCACATAATTATATCGACTTTAATTCCCAAATTAAGTTTTTGATAAACTTTAGTATTTGGCATATTATACAGGGTTAATCGAGGGGTTGTTTTTTTACCTTAACTTTAAAACACCCTGTGCAATAATTTTGTGTTTGAATTTTCCTAAAATATAATTTTACGGTCACAACCATGACTTCTGAACATTTTATTTTTTGCTTCATGTCAATACATGCTTTGGTAAATTTTTAAGAACGAAATGAACTGATTACGATCAATTTGCAATTTTTTTTCAATTATTATTACATTTTGATGTAATTTTTTAATATGACGAGATGGTTTTGGTGGCTATTTTCATAACGTCATATTACGCTGCATTGTATACCTTATACTAAATTAAAACAATAAATACTCTAAATATATAAGTCCTGGTTTTAATAAACATTAATAACAATAACAGAACTAACGACATTAAAGAAAACATCTGTAATAATCAAGTATGCAAACATAAAAAAAATGTAAAATATAACCTAATTCATCGTATTGCCTTCCTTGGCTGTTATAACCGCCTGTATACTTTCGTTTATACTGTCATTGAGGCTGTATATATATCATATTCCGATATGTTTTCTCATTCTTCTTTAAGGACCCAGCGAAGTTCATTTAATGAAGCTGGTAACGCTTCTCGACCTCTAACCCTCCTACCAAGCATTTCCCAAACTTCGAACATGTTGAACAGTTCATAGTGGTTTATAGTTCACAATAATCTCCAAAGCCGTTTTGTCATATTGAAAAACAACTTCAAAAAGAAATGGTAATTGAAAAAATTGTAAATTGTTGGTGACAAGTTCATTTCGCTCTTAAAAATTAACCAAGGCATGTATTGACATGATCTAAAAAACAAAATACTCAAGAGAGATGGTTCTGACTGTAAAATTATATTTTATACGTACGGAAAATTTACGTACGAAATTATTGCACAGGGCACACACAAAATTAGGGTAAAAAAACAACCTCTCGATTAATCCTTCATAATATGCCAAACACTAAAGTTTATAAAAAAGTGAGTTTACGAATTGAAGTTGATATAATTATATACAGCTTGCTAAAAAAGTCATGAAAATAGAGCGAAAAAAAAACTATAATTTAACGCCTTCTTCATAATCATAATGAATGCATGTTTATGTAGTAAGACCTCAACTTTTATTGTTTTTCTTACAGTTGAATTAAAGCAGAAAAGTCCATCTGTCTGTAAATGTCTAATGTGACCTCAGCAGCCAGGTATAGCCCCATAATATAATCTAACAAATAATCCTCAATTTCTTATTGATCCAGCGCAAACGAAAACCTGCCATGGATACTACTAAATTTTCACTAATAGTCCCGGCAACTTTTTGGGTTAGTTTCCTAAACCACTAACACGTTCCGTTTATCCAAACAAACTATACCGTCATGGGAAGGAAACTAATCCTAAATCGATCTAATTTGCGTTTTCGGTCCA
>NW_022146330.1:21232-56026 GCF_002938485.1 Sitophilus oryzae | reverse complement strand
GACACTAATGCCATCTATCGGCAAACCATTAAAGTTAATTTAATACGGTTTTGTTGGAAAATAAAGCATCTTTTTACGAATTTCTCAAGGTTATTAACTCAAAAAATGCAATTTTTGAGTTGTGTCACTTTTGAAGCAAGGGTGCGATATATTTTTTTTGTGTCATATTGTATGAACATAATAAGTAGGACATTTTTTTCAGTTTTAAGTTCCTTCTCTGTTTTAGATTTGTCCGAAATCGGGGACACATTGAGCACACCACAAGCAGTACCGATAATTTTGGCCAATAACGATCATAGTTTCAAGCTTGACGAAGAAGCCCTAAAAAAAGTTTTATTAAAAGACGAACTCAAAGACCGATACGTTGTGGTTGTTTCAGTAGCAGGAGCTTTTAGACATGGAAAATCATTTTTACTCGATTTCTTTCTTCGTTACATGAATTCAAAGGTAAATACAAATCCGTGCATAATAATTTTTATTGTTCCAATCGAGTTTAATGTAACCATTTATTCATTTTGGTTTATTACTGATTTGATTGTGCTGAAAGTAATTAGTTTTTTAATTGTGTAATGTATTAAGTTAAATAAGTGATTAATTTTTTAGTATGTTCAAAAACAAAATATATCCGATTGGATAGGATCGGAAGATGCTCCATTAACCGGGTTTTCGTGGAAAGGGGGCTCAGAAAGGGACACAACTGGCATTTTGATGTGGTCTGAGGTGTTCCTAACCGAGCTTGCCACAGGAGAGAAGGTAAATTAGTTCAAACGCACCAAGCAATTATTATGATCGATTTAAAATTTATTGTAGGTGGCTATAATTCTGTTGGATACCCAAGGGACCTGGGACAGTAAAAGTACAGTAAAAGAATGCGCTACAATTTTTGCATTAAGCACAATGATCAGTTCTGTGCAAATTTATAATTTGTCCACTAATATACAGGAGGATGATTTGCAGCATTTACAGGTATAGTGAATTTAATACTTATTATTATCAATAATTTTTATTTATTTTAACTTTCTATAATAATGCACAATAATTTTTAAATGTATTTTTTTTTGTTATGGTTAAATAAAAATAAATAATAATACACCTTTGTTCAGTGAATGGATAAAATAAAACCAATTTTTCTCTTGGTTGCACTGCAAATTAAGCATATCTAATGATTTTTATAGTTGAATAAGTTTGTTGTAATCTTGGTATTTTATTCGTTTGAAACTTTAATTTATTATAATCATATTTTTTATAATTTTTACTTAAAATATGTCGGTACTTGAATAAAATATATTATGCTCTAAAATTTAATTGAAATATAAAATAATCTTGTTATCTATTGATTTAATTATTGATTAATAATTATTGATTAAATTAGTTCTTAACGTGTATCACTTATATGGAATATTTTTTATTAAATTAGTACACACTTAATTCTTGGTTTTATAATAATATGGGTTTTTGAACTAGATTAAAAACTATTGAAATTATTTTATAGATAACAACTAAAATCAGAGTCTTATATAATCAGAGATAATAACAATCTCAATAAAATCAATAAAATAATAACAATCAATAAAATCAGAGATAATAACAATCTGGTGTTTTACTACATTTAAACTTAGTGATTTTTATTATAAAATCAAAATACTGTAGCATCGAAAAAATGATGATAATAATTTTGGTGAGGTCAATCTATAGACGTTTTTTTTTTTCGATTCTAAACTACACCATTTAAAAATATTTTTTACTCAATATCAAAATACAATTTCAACCTTTCAATAAAGAAGAGAGAACGGACCAAGTAATGACATCCAAGGTTTGACCTCCTGCAAAATTATCATCGATTTTTATCCCTAGCCGTCCTCCGATGGCGTTTTTTTGGCGATCATATGGTATATCTTAAAATTAAAGAAAGCGTGGCATTGAGGGTACAGTCTCGCTGTTAAAATGTATAAATTTGTAATATTCAGATAGGTTATTGTTTTATTGTTGTGCATTGTTCTTTGCACTCTGATGGCTATACATGGTACCTTCTAATGAGTGACGAATCACACACGCCGTTGTTCTGAATTTGGAAATGTTAGATTTAGATTTTTTTCCTTTTTAAATTTGAGATAAAATTGGAAAAAATAAGGTAAACATAAAATTGTATAAAGATTGATTATTCAGTAATAAAAAAAATGGTAAAATATTATTTGGGATAAAGAATTCTACACTGGATTTTTTTCTCGTTTTCTTATAGCTTTGCCGGAATACAGCCGATAAGTTTTGCTGATTCAGCAAGACGCCTTTCCAACGTCTCCAGTTCTTGGTGAGGGACTGGCGATTCCCTTTACTTAAGCTCCATATGGTGCTGTGGGAGGTCAACAGATACTGACCAAATGGTCTGGAGGTCAGCGACAATCCAGCATCCTGAGCTGCATCGCTCAGGAGGCACATCATTGTGGCTTGCTTTCCTCCGAGATCGCCTGTTTTCTGATGCCCCATCCAGGGAATAAGGTGGCCACGAGCCCCACGTTTGACGGGGCAGGCAGACTGTCAGGTGAGGCCATCAGAGTTGCTACAAGCTACACAATTGTTATTTTGCTACACATTTGCTACCATGATTGCACAGCTACACCACAATCGCCTGTGCTACACATTTTGAGAATTTACATATTTCTTATAAAAAATAATACCAAAACAGTAAATCAGCTGACAAAAGCTGTTTTTTTTGCTTTTAAGTTATCTAAGTTACATTAAAAGAGGCCGCAAGTAAACTTTAAATTTTGAACCGACAAATATCATTTTCCGTCATCGTCATCAGTGTTCAGGTGTTCAGTAAAATGTCAGAGTATGAACTGCATCATGAATCAAGGACCGTCTATTGGTCGAGTCAAAAACGGTAAATAGACAGGATCAAAGAGACAGGATTGTTTAATTCCTTAAATAACACATAACACCTCTGATAACACGTACCTACTTTGGTTAGGTTTGCTCAATTACGTCATCGTTACGTCACACTTCCACTCGTAGACATACGTGAATAATATTCAATTCCTATTTCATTTCCTCCCATATCAGCAAGAACTGCAGTTTATATAGACAAATTTGGCCGATTAAACTGTCCTGAATTGTTTACAATTTTTAAACAGACTAACCGGTCTAATTTGTCCATAAAATCGTTAGTTTCGTTTTCGTGACATCAATTTTGGCGTAGTTGCAGGGGGATGAATATATTGACTTATGATATTGACATTATACAAACAGTGGAAATTGAGTTTGTTTCTGTCTTTCGTGACATCAATTTTGACGTAGCTATGGGATGAAATATATTGACATGATATTGACGTATACAAACGAGTGGAAGTGAGACTCGTAATCATCACTTTAAAATTTGGCGAACGTAATGTCTTTTCTTGGTCTCATTGGATGGCTTCATACAATTATTGGTCATGGATGGCCACACAATGCTACATACATTTTTATGGTCAAGTCTCTGCACAATCAAAATTTTCTTGTGGCAAACCCTGGAATACATATATATTACCATCTTTGATGTAGATTGTTTACATGATCTGCAGGTTGGGTAGGTCGAAAATTTTATATTTTCTACTGTATTTTAATGATAATTATCAGAAAATTAATTTTCTACATTTTTTACATGTCCAGACGTAGAAAATTAGGTTTGTATATTGTAAAACCGTTCTTTGGGTTTTATATTTATTTCAAATACTCTAGTTACAACGATTAGTGCAAGAAATAAACCAATAACGATATCTCTAATTGTTATTTATTATTTAACAAAGGGATAGTATATAGTATGTCAAAAAAACTTAATCAATTAACTTCCATACATGGCCGGAAGAATGAAATTTAGGGGGGGGCAAGGTAAAAATGAATAAAAAATTGACATTTTTGGTAATTATTGGGAAAACTGGAAATCGTCCGATTTTCACCAAAATTGGTATACACCCTATTTTGAAGTCGTAGATTACGAATTTGAACGTTACGAATCTTTTTTCTTGGCGGTCTCTTACCGTTTTTGAGAAAAACGGAAAATAATTTCAATATCGAATTTTTCTTAATTTCTCATATGTTTAAGGTTTTCTAGCACATATTTTGTTAGGTATTCAATAATCAATAATGTTTTTGCTCTTTTCTGTTACTTTTTTAACCAATTCTATGCATAATAGAGGAAAATTTGTTAAATAAATTTGTAAACTATCTGAAAATGTTAGGTTATAGCTTTGTTTGGGTTCTTGTTATTACCGATTCTGAACCGTCCTAGAACTCTGCAGCGCATGCGCAAATGAAATAATGTCTTAATATTTCCTTCTGCACATACGCATCACAGTTCTAGGACGGTTCAGAATCGGTAATAAGAGAAACCCGAAGTAAGCTTATGTGTTTCTGGCATTTAAAGTTGCCAATGCTAAACGTTGCCAATGCTAAACCTAAATTTAGCGTGTTTTTTTCGCTCATTCTGGAATTACGAAAGGCGGTCGGCAGAAGAACGGCTCCTTCTCATAACTGCTATTTTACCAACGAGATCTGACTATTTATAACTACAAAGTTGCACGAAAGAGTTTTGATTGCATTGGTTACAACTTCCATGCGGAGGGTGTTAATCTTTTGTTATATTATATCAAAAAAAGATTAACCCCCTCCGCAAAGAAGTTAAAACCAATGTAAACAAAACTCTTCCGCGTAACTTTGTGGATATAGGTGTATATTTAATTATTGTCGATCTCATAATAGGTAGTTTATTTAAAATCCCTAATCACCCGAAAAAATAGAAGATATGGCAACGTTGTAAATTGTCAAATTTCTAGAATAGGTCTAGAATATATTTGTCTCCCTCATTACATAGGAGAGAGAAAGAAGGATATATCAAATGTCAAACTTCCATCTGGTCTCAATTTTCTTTGTTATTTTGTCAAGAAAAGTGTTTTTCAGTAAAATGTTGGACATTTTTCTATCCCCAATCAAGTGTGGCTTTTAGATAAACCATAATATAATGAAAATATAGTGAAATTATTACTTTATAGTGCCGAAATAAAGAAAAACTCAATGTTGAAATAATTTTCCGTTTTTCTGAAAAACGGTAAGAGACCGCCAAGAAAAAAGTGGATTCGTAATCTACGACCTCAAAATAGTGTGTATACACTTTTGGTGAAAATCGGACGATTTCCAGTTTTCCCAATAATTACCACATTTTTTATTATTTTACAGGTAACACCTAACAATTTCATAATAATGATTATTTTTTTACAGATGTAAGAAGATAGCTTTTATTTTATTGTTTCAGTGATCCAGGGGGGGCAAATGCCCTCTATCCCCCCTGTCCAGCATACCATGCTTCCATATTATTTTAAATTAATATGTGTACAATGGGAGGATGCGTGACAGTGATTGTTGTGTCATTATAACTCCGCAGGTATATCGTATTTTCCTTCATCTCTCTGTTTGGGCAGTTTGGGTGTTTATAAAACTCAAATTATAAAACGACCTAGGTTTTGTGTATCGTTTATCGCGTATAATGTGTTGGGTTGTGAAGTCAATATAAATCAATATTTAAATTTTAATATGGAAAAAAATTAGTTTTAGTTGCCCTAGCTTTGTCGTGTAGCTGAGGGTTTGAGATTGTGCTCAAATTTGTGTGGGTAATAATTCATAATTTTCTGGTTCTGGATAAATGATGAACTCTTTCTTGGATCTGATTCTGGAATAGATATTTTCAAATAGACAAATATGGCGGTTTAAAATTAATTTAGGCGTCGTTACCCAACCCTGGTGTAAATATCTTTAAACGGGTTAGAATTTTTCTTTTTTTTTTACAGAAATCGATCAAGAATTCAAGGACAACCTGAGGATTTTAGTACCAATGCTGTTGGCGCCGGAAAATCTGGTTTTGAAGAAGATCAACGGGGAGAAGGTGAAAGTGCGCGATTTCGTGCAGTACTGCAAGTCGTACATGCAGATCTACGAGGGGAACGAGTTGCCCGAACCCAAGTCTATGTTGGTGGTAAGTCATTTTTTTCACGCCCCTGTATTATAGGTACGCTGTTTCTAGTGTTACCGGAAATATTTTAATGATTATATTACACAAAATAATATAAAAGTATTCGAAAAACAACAAAGATTATTTAAGGTGTATTAAAGAGTATAAAAGATAAGAAATTAATTCGTTAATAAAGTACATAAATTTTCCTATGTAATGTACCTTATATTTTAAAATCGAATCTATTAAAAAATTTTGAATCATTTTTGGTATTTCGGTGGGCGTAAGATAGATATATTTATAAAATTCTATAAGTAATTATTTTTAAATAGCAATATGATATTACCTAATATCTATTAGTTCAATTAGAATATTATTATTCTATATCCTTGAAAGTTTATTTTTAATTGTTAAATTGAAAACAAATAATCATTTTAATCGTAATGCATGTGTATTTCTTAAAAATTAGATCTTGTTTCTTTTTTTTGAAGGGATAATCCTTATCAATTAACTTTTTTTTAATATTTGACCTTATAAAACCGTGCGTAAACAATGGATTTATTTATCCTAATTAAAGTTTTTAAGCATAGACTGCGTTCAAGGCAAGATTAGTTGTCATATTGCTGAACGCAGCTAAAAAAATATTTTAATCGAATAGCAATTTTTTATGGCTTTTTTAAGAGTTATTTTATGATTGATTAGCGGTTTGCAACGTATATGCTTACATTATTTTTTTTTTCAATTTAATAACGCCTAAGTATAGTCTATTAAATAACTTTGAATTTTGGCCGTTATTTTTCACCAACATGGCAAATATAAAATCCCTCTGTCAAAAAAGTTACTAATCAGATAGGTAACTCTTTTTTAGTTTCGTGAAATAGAAAAGGAAAATAATAAAACAAGTGACAGTTCTTTTTCTTCTCAAAAATCGACACGAAATGTCATAATTGTCAAAAGTAAAATGTCATCAGCTTTTGACATTTCTAAATATCAGACAACAAAGAAAAATGCATGGCCGCAAGTTGCTAACCTAATAAAATTAACACTAGAAAAGCCCGCGGGAACTGTCAAATTCAAAAAGTTATTCGTTTCACAGGCTATAAATGTAACTTTTTTCTTTGTAAATGTATTTTTTATATAAAATTGCAAATATGTACCTATAATTTATAGGCAAAATGTATTTTTATATGGGCTTATCATATTGTCTCATTTTGGGTTGTTATTTCCTGGTTAACATGTATCGACAATTTGTTTTAGCAGCGTCATCAATCAATTATCTTAAAATCCCCTAAAAGTGTATTGCCAACTTTGTGAATTGTTCCGTATGATAATTCTTGTCTAGGCAACCGCGGAGGCGAACAATCTGGCAGCGGTGGCCGACGCCAAGGACGTCTACATCCAGCTGATGGAGGACGTGTGCGGCGGTGCCAAACCGTACTTAAAAACGGAAGCCATCGAGACCGAACATAGGAAGGTTAAGGACAAGGCCATCGAACAATTCAACAAGAAGAAGAAGATGGGAGGGGACGAATTCAGTGCCATGTACAAGGACCAATTGGAAAAGGTATTTATAACGTCATTTATTATAAATATATTTTAAAATATTGTCAAATGTAGGGAAAAATATTGAAAAATACCGTTTTTTATTAACGTTTTGAAATATTTTATTTGGAAAATATTTTTTTGGTTTTACATTTTTTATGTACCTCCGTAAATTTTTCACTCTACGATAATTTCAAATTGTTGTCAACTTTTACAATATTTTGATTACTGAAGCCAAATCATAAAGATGAAACTATTTAGGAAAATCTTTGTCTTTGGGGTAGGCAATCTTAATAGTATTTTTTGAAGATGTTTCTTCTAGAGTCCTAAAATCAATTAATTTCAGCGGTTCCCAAAATGTTCAAAGTTAAATAACTCGGTTACACAAGGTGGAGTTACACAAGGTTACCACAAGGTGGAGTAACCCCCCCTTTGCTGTGGAGCTTGGTGGTGGATGAACTACTAGATGAATTAACTCTAGCGGGAATACACTGCATTGGGTATGCAGATGACGTAGTCATGATCGCTCGGGGGAAACACGAAGGCACCTTGTGTGATATTATCCAAAGAGGACTCCGTATCACTGACAGATGGTGTAGGACGGTCGGGCTGAGTATCAACTCAGACAAAACCGCGATAGTGCCATTCGCCAGAAGGCGAAGTCTGAAAAACTTGAAAAGAATCCAACTAGATGGAAAGGAAATACTGCCAACACAGGAAGTTAAATACCTCGGAATAACCCTGGACAGTAAACTCCTGTGGAACAGGCATATTAAGAACACTACCAGCAAAGCCATAAAGGCTCTCATGATATGCAGAAGACTGGCCGGAAATAGATGGGGCTGCTCCCCTAACATTTTGCGCTGGATGTATACCATGATAGTAAGACCCATGATTACTTATGGAGCAGTTGCCTGGTACACAAAACTAGAGCAACGAACGGCAAGGCTAAACCTATGCAAAGTCCAGAGACTAGCATGCGTTTGCATCACAGGAGCCATGAGAACCTGTCCAACAGCAGCAATGGAGGTCATTCTAGATCTAACACCACTGCACATTGTCATTGGTAGATATGCCAATGCGACAATGATTAGAATGGTCACTAACGGAATTAGTACTGGGAGAATTGTCAGATCAGGGGCTTGGAACACCCTCAAAAAAGAAATACCACTCCTGCAACTCCCATTGGACGATATGCCAAAAACGTACAACTTTGACAAACATGTCAATGTAGTATTGAGCAATAAGAAGGATTGGAAGAGCGAAACGCTTGCCCAGCAGTTAAAAGACCATACCATAACTTGGTATACTGGTGCTTCCAAAACCAATACGGGAACAGGGATCGGAGTGTTTGGGCCGAGAGCTAATTACTCCGAACTAATGGGCACTTACCCTAGTATCCTACAGGCAGAAATCTACGCTATCGAGAGATGCGTACAACTTATCTTAGATAGGAACTATCGGAAACAAGAAATAGCCATCTTATCTGATAGTCAAGCAGCGTTAAAGGCGATCAACTCAGTATCAATCAATTCGAAATTGGTCAAAGAATGCATAGAGAAGCTGAATAAATTAGGCAAAGAAAACAAAGTCCTCCTACACTGGGTGCCTGCTCACCAAGGGATAGAAGGCAATGAAAAAGCAAATAATCTAGCTAGGAAAGCAGCGAACACTCCACTAACTGAACCAGAACCGTTCTGCTTTCCAAGTGGTAACCAACTCAAGGCGGAACTCAAGAACTTGGAAGATTCCATCCGCAACCTGGAATGGAAATTTTCCAATGGTCTAAGACACTCGAAGAAGTTTCTGAGGGCTTATGATGAAGAAAAATCACAGATCTTCCTGGGTCTGAGTAGAACAATCTTCGGATTGTCACGGGGTTTTAACAGGACACTGTCTCCTCAATGAACACCTCAGTAGATTGAAACTAAGAAGAAACGGCGAATGCAGATTCTGTGGGGAAGATGGGGAAACACCAGTACACCTCATCACTGAGTGCGCCGAGACGACAACCATTCGTGCCATGAATTTTGGTACGACTGATATTGGAGATGGAGAACTACCCTCTATAAAACCGTCCCAGATACTGGCTTTTGTCAGAGCCCTGGGACTGTATGATGAGTTATGATTGAAGAAAGGGGGACACAATGGATCTGTAAGGTCGAAGTGATTAACCCCCCTCCCACTCATTCTAAATTCTCTCTCGGTTAATTAACTCGGTTATTTTTAATTTACTTTAAAAATGATAAAGAGAGAGAAAATATGTTTCTTTTGGCCAGATCTATCACCCCTTAAATTATCTGCACTTATTTCTATACTTTTTAAAAATGCTCTAAATTAACTACCATATTATATGCTCACAAAATTTAATATCTATACAAATTGTCGTTCTCCTTGGAGCCTCCGTGTTGTATGAGAGGTGCTACCCTGTATCTCTGATTGCATCATGCTTGTTTTAATGATCAATTTTCGTGAAAACCTGGTAAATCTTTTTTTTTAACTTCTTTTCAGGACATCGAAGAGACGTTCCTCCAGTTCAAGTCCCACAACGAGAGCAAAAACATCTTCAAGTCGGCGCGAACGCCCGCAGTGTTTTTCGCGCTGGCCGTCTTCTTCTACGTCACGTCCGGCCTGTTCGGCCTTTTCGGCCTCTACTCCCTGGCCAACCTGTGCAATTTGGGCATGGCCGTGGCCTTCATCACCCTAATGGTGTGGTCCTACGTCAGGTAAATAATATATTTTGTTATAATGTGCGATCGATTAATAATTTGTTATCGTCGTTTGGGTCGGTAAAATTAATGAAAGCGTTTAATGTAGATGGGATGCAAAGTTCAGCGAGGTTAACGGAATTTGCTTAATGATTGTTTTTATATACGGGGTGTGTAGATAAATAAGTGTGAATAAAATACATACGGTGGGTAAAGAAAATAAGGAGGGTTTTATTTGGGGATTTTAAATTTTACCATAAATCTATTTCGTCCCAAATTCGAAAGTATAGCAGATGTGAAAGAGGTAAAATTATTCTGGCAAAGGTACAATGAGTACAATGCGTTTATAATGCACTGAACAAAGAGAGAACAGTAAAAACGTTGCCAAACGTATGAAATAAACCGAGAAACTGTGCACATTGCTAAGAGACGCGAAAAGGGATATAGCAGATTCGTCGCGGTCGACTCAATCAGTACCATATCAGTACTTAAAATTAGTAGTGGGAACTATCGAATGAATACTATCGAAACATTCGATAGTTGCAATTCATTCGAATAATTCGATAGTTAGTAAGAAAACATTCGTTGAAAACTATTCGAATAAAAATTATCGAATAGATCCGGTATAGCCAGGGAATAAGGTCGCCACGAGCCCTACGTTTGACGGCAGACTGTCAGGTGAGGCCATATATATTACCATTTCGATGTAGATTGTTTACATGATCTTCATGGTTGAGTAGGGAAAATTTGTTATATTTTCTACTGTATTTTTTACGCGTAGAAAATTAATTTTCTACATTTTTTACATGTCCAGTAAACCGTTCTTTGGGTTTATATTTATTTCAAATACTTCAGTCACAACTAGTAGTGGGAACTATCGAATGAATACTATCGAAACATTCGATAGTTGCAATTCATTCGAATAATTCGATAGCTAGTAAGAAAACATTCGCTGAAAACTATTCGAATAAAAATTATCGAATAGATCCGTCATCTGCCTTGAAATATTGTATTCTAGTAATTCGGCAGCAAAAACCCCATTCATTTATAAAATTCATTCATTTATGAAATTCATTTATTCCTCAGGATCGATTATAATAAAATATTAACTGGATTTTAGTTGTCGCCCGGCGACGTAGGTTTCTTTCCGAGAAACCCGACAGCGGTCGGTGGCAATGCTATGAAAGAAGCCGGCATCTTTGATTTTTTGCGGAGTCAGATAAAAATAAGGACACATTATTTTTTTTTATTGAGGTGCTAGTGTTTACACAGAAAATATATTATGAAGGGCGCTGTTGCCATATTTTGGTATTAGTTGATATTAGCAAAGAATATTATTGTTTGGCTTTAGTTAGTTAGGGCTTGTTAGGGATAGTATGTCTATATATTGTGCATTTTTTTTATTAATATTCTGTTGTTACACTGCAATAATACTTGTTATTTTGGATATAGGAAAATGATTTATAATGTTTTTAAGCAAAGGCTGGTTTAATAAATAATAATAACGGTAATAATTTGTTATACCTATTAACAACAAAATTTAAAATCATTTAATATAAACATTTTTTTAAGTAGTAGCAAAATATAAACAACAAATTAGATGTCAAAATTATTTATATTATCATATTTAAAAATAATATAGTCTCTAAATTTTTTGGCAACGTTGGTTTATTAAAGAATAATAATTACAGAACTAATTTGTTATATTAACAACAAATTTTAAAATCATGAAATATAAACGTTTATTAATTTTCTAAGCGTGCAGTGCAATGGAAGGAAAATATAAATAAAAAATTAAAAATCAAAATTATTTATATTAGGTGCTTTATATTACTATTTAAAAGTTATATTTACTTTTGCTGACATTTACTTTAAAAAATAAATTAAATATTTCTTCGCAAAAAACTACATGTAAGAGAATTAGCATAAACAAAATACAAACATCGTTAACATTTTTTTTAAATTGGCACGTGTAAAACTTTCATTTTAATTTTCTCACCCCATAGTTTGAGTTCACCATTTACTTAACCACATTACTTAAATATGATTATTAAGTTCAACTAATTCATATTATTAAAACATCTAAAATACAAATATGTATTTATAAAATTAATTGTAAGTTCATCTCATCTCTCTTAAAAATTGCTACTTCTCAAAATTTCCCATTAAAAAATAGACCATATACCATATAAAATTAAATAATCGAAAGATCGGACTACGGAAAACCACACAAATTTTCGGAAAAATTTTGACCACCTGCACATGCACACAATCATCAATAAATAAAATTAAAAAAAAAACTACTATTTTAGTATTTTAAATATTTTAATAAACGCAAAAATAGCACAGTATTTATACGGCGAAGTTATAAAAGTTTGGGAGAACTAATAATGCACTGACGCACACAAAAATCAAACGAATACTAAATTTCATTTATCAAAAGCATTCGATAGTCGTGGCTCAACGATAACCATTTAGTCGCACGGCGAGGTTTCACATATGCTTTAGTATACAAATGAATGAATGATTTTATTCGAATAAAACCATTCGATAGTTGAAATCATTCATTCAGTAACCATTCGATAGTCTAATTCATTCGATAGTTCCCATCACTACTTAAAATTCTAAGAAAGGGTGTACATCATGCGTTCAGCTTCACGATTTAATTACGTCTCGTGATACTTTATTTCTTTACTTAATAACGAGTCGTTGTAGTTTTCACTATAGCTTGTAAATTTTTAAGTGCAAGTTAGAAACATTTACACTTTTGGTAAAACTAAGCGGAATTTAGTTGGTGTTCGACAGTGGTCGCGATATTAGAACTCTGAATTCAAAAAACGATATTTTGAAATCCATTAGAAATAATTGATTGTAGTTTTTTTCAAAAATTTTCTTAATATTTCTGCTATATTTTCTTCGCAGACAGTATGTGAAAATCTTTATAAATAAAAAAGTTACACGATTGCCGAAAATTGCAATGCACTAAAAGACTAAACCCATCCATTTAGGTTTTTTTTAAATTTTTGAATGAAAAAAAAAAACAAGCCTATCGAAAGTTCCTTATTTAAACATCTTGTAAAAGATCTGAACTTCAAAATTCAGTACCGGAGAAATGTGGCAACGTCGCAACAGCACACCGTTGCATTTCTCTCACTCCGACTTAATAAGATCCCTATGCGATTTACTTTCACACATGTAAATACCGGTAGAGAAGGTTTTAAGGAAAAAAAACCTGAATATAAATAACGTTTTTTTTGCATTAATACTTACTTAATATTTAATACATATTTATGTATTTTTTAATTTCAGATATAGTGGCGAATTAAGAGAAGTGGGAGTAGCGATCGATGAAACTGCCAATTTTATTTGGGAAAATGTAAGTTTATTGTTATTATTTTTATACTACTGAACATTAACATAAATTAAAAATTAGCTACATACGACATTGAAGTTGAATAAATGATTAGTTTTTTTTTTTGTTGTTCCAAAACTAATACCACTAACGCAGAGTATTTTCTCGTTTTTGTTTTAGCGGTCCTATTTTAAAAAGCGAAAACTAAGAAAACAGAGTATGTATCAAAAAATAATAATTAATCTGTGCATGCGGCTTTGCGAAAACACTTTTTAGCGTAATTTTTTATTATTTTTTTGGCGAATTTAAAATTCGATAATTTTTGTGGCAGGAATAAAACTCAAATATACATGGTGTCGCTATAAATTGATATATGGTTATGTTAAAAAAGGGGGTTCCTAAAAGTTAATAGGCCCAATTAACCATGACGTTATATGATATCAGTTAAGTATTTTTGTAGTATGATACTATACAGTATGTCCCGGATTGTCTTTACAAAAGGAAAAACGTTTTTTATTATTGACATTTGGAGAAAAATGCATGAAATCTTCATAAAATTTTTTGCTTGTTCTAAAGGTGCGTTCAGACGGGCTGCGCCGCTGAAATCATTTTTTTAACATATACTTTTGTGCGCGCTTAAAAAATACACTTCAAAAGTACATGTTAAAAAATGTTTTGCGCAGCGCCATTTTATGGAAAGCACTGTTCATTAAAATGTTGTATCCTATGTTAAAGGGCTTGTTTCTCTCTACAATTTCCTGTCTCACAATGTACCGTTTGTGACCAGGAAGGATTCATAGTTTCATAGATGTCGATTTTCGAAAGAAATCAGAACATTATTATTTCGTATATTTTTCATTTTATTGATTTTATGGAAAGCACTGTTCATTAAAATGTTGTCTTCTATGTTATAGGGCTTGTTTCTCTCTACAATTTCCTGTCTCACAATGTACCGTTTGTGTCCAGGAACAACCTTTAGAACAAGCAAAATTTTTTATGAACATTTCATGCAGTTTTCTCCAAATGTCAATAATAAAAAAGTTTTTCCTCTTGTAAAGACAATCCGGGGACATACTGTATAATGAAATTAACTCTATATTACATCAGTAAGTTTCTTGTACCATTCCTGTGTTTCCTCTGTACCAACCTGTATATTTGAATATTTAATAATAAATGGAATAAAATCTAGTTAGATACACTTTGTAAATTTATTTTTTATTTTTTATTTTAAATTGTATCACGTGTATATTAAACACAGCTTATATTTTGTATATATCTATGTTATATTATTTATTTCCTGGTTCGTGCTTATTTATACTACTTTTATATTACTTATATTATTTCAAGCTAATTCCTATCTTTTTTGCATGCTGATTCTGAATATATATATCGAGCGGTAGATTACTCACAACACAGTATTTTTTGGCACCATATAAATTTTATTTCTTTACATATTTATTATTGATTAATACAATTTTAGTAATGTGTTTCTTCGTTCTTTTAACTACTTATACACGCATTCAAAATTTCAGCTGAATCGGAAAAAATAGTTTATAATAATATAGTGTCTAATGATGATACAAATTCATTGGGCAGAAAAATCAGTACCTTCAAATTTATATTTTCAACAATAATCTGGCATGCAATTCTAATAAAGTAAACGTGGTGAGTAACTTTATACAAAGTCCAAAATTGAACATTAAATCTTCAGCTGAAGCACTGGAAAATTTAAAAGATTACCTACTTTGTTAAAATAAGATGTGACGAACATTTTAAAATATTTATGGATTAGGTATTGAAGAAGAATTTCCTCCTTTACGTGCAACACGTATTCGAAATTTAACATCGTTTTTTCAAATTGAACTGTACTAATAAAATGATTCTTGACATTACCGGTCACTCTTGCAACTGGATAACGTTCATTCTAGAAATTTAAAAGAAAAGTTAGTAAAAAACTATCTTACATCATCAATGAGCCAGGAAAGACTATCGGCTTTGGCAATTATTTCTTGGACACGAATTGTGCGATATTATAGACCTAAACAGTATATTAAAAAAAATTCAGAAACAAAAACGCCGATTTCAAGAAATATTTCGTAAAACATTTCGGGGATAGTGTAGCGGCTGTTTTAAATCACTTTAAAAAATATTTTAATGAAAAATCAGAGATCCTTTGAAATTATGAAAACCTTTTATGGCACTCGGCGAAGGAATTTAAATATTACAACCATTACAAGCCTCAATTTTTTGCGTCAATAAATCAAGAGAGCAAAGCCCGGGATTTTAAAAAACACTTCAATTGGTTTTATTACGGCATAAAGCCGATTTTATTTATTTTTTGTTGTTCAAAAATCGGATTTGTTTTTGAAACAAAATTCATATACAAGGTTATTACCTACCTATATTAAGTACCTACTTGTCTTTATACACCGTATTTTGGTATCCGCACTGGTATACTATAAAGAAATGTCACTCTCTATGCATATAAAGTTGGGGACATGAACACTCACCTGAAAAAAAGAAAAAAACATGTAAATTAATAGTCCAAGAAAATAGGCCTTCAAAAACGAAGTTTTGGTAAAAACTTAACTTTTTCATATGCGTTACTTTGTAAGATCCAAAAGAAAAAACATGTAAATTAATAGTCCAAGAAAATAGGCCTTCAAAAACTAAGGTTTGGTAAAAACTTGACTTTTTCATATGGACGTTTACTTTGAGAGATCCAAAAAATTAATTCCCTAGTAAATTAAATAAATAAAATTATTCTTTCATAATTTAGGAGAAGCGACAAGCGACTAAAAGGTCAAATGTTGTAGAGCGTCTAATTTTACGTAAAAATGGTCTGTATTTTTTTTGCTCAAATCAAAATTAACCGAGGCTAGAAGCTAGAGGACAGCTTTTATTGAAAAATTACTAGTCCTTACTTTGGAAATTTGAAAAAAAAAACACTTTATTTATATTTTTCACCCCTTCTCGGGGTTAATTTAAAAAATCTTAAATAAAATTTATAATTTTCGAAACAAATTGAATTAAAATATATGAATTTTTCAGCAACTTATAATTTTTTTTTAATTTCTACTATTATCCCCTAGCTTCCAGCCACCCTATCTCGGTTAATTTTGATTTGAGCAAAAAAACTATAGAGACCATTTTTATGTAAAATTGGACGCTTTACAACTTTTATTAACTTTTTTTTTCTAGTTCTTACTGTTTCTCCGAAATTTTGGAAAAAATAATTTAATTTATTTATTTCACCCTTCTCGGGGGTGAATTTAAAAAATCTTTTCTCACTTCGATTTTAGATCTTTCAAAGTAACTTATATCAAAAAATTCAAGTTTTTACCAAAACTTAATATTTAAAGGCCTATTTTCTTTGACTATTAGAAAACGGACAAGTGCTCGTCCTTTGAGGGTTCCGTATAAAAACTATTTTTTATGATTTGAGGAATCTCTCCACGAGAGATGGCACATGTTTTTTAAAACACGCTGATGTATAGATGCTGAATAAATCGCTGTATCATTGCGATAAAAAAAGTACCACAACAAAATATGATTTAATCTTTGAATAAGAAGACTAGATTTAATCTACGACAATGTCATTATGACACATTTAACATTGTCATTTGGATGTCATTATTACATCATTATTATACCTAACCAAATTCACACATAATAACATGCAAATTTTAAAATAAGAAACAAGCAAAAAAAGGTACCTAAATACGTTTATTTATTGTAAACATTAATTATAATACCAGTACAATTGGTTAAATTAATTCCAGACGATGACAGGCGAGTTGAATTTTTAGAAAGTTTTATTTCCTGAGTGCTTGAACTTGTTGAAGACCCATCATTACCAAAAATGTTACCCAAAATAATACATGACACTTTTTCTTATTTTCTTTGGATTTTCTATATAGCTCTCTGCCACTGTGTTAGAGCGCTAACCACCATGTCTTTTAACAGTTAATAAATCCACTCCTGAACGATCTACGGAAACAATGTCCAGTGTATTGTTGTGGATTTGGAAGACTTAGGAACAATGTTATTTTATTCGGAATTTTCCCTAAAGTATTAATGCCAACGGGTTGCTTAATACATTTTCCATTTCTGTACCCCATGTTCGAACCATTTCCACCATATTTATTCCTTCAACATTCCCTTTCGGTATAACAAAATCTCGTGATATCTTTGTTTTCGTAAATGGAATAATGACATAAATGCATGTCCTTTATCTTTAATATTTTGCAGCTGCAGATTTGTCAACTCGATACGCCGCCGGCAGGCTCCCGCAAGTCCCACTATCAATGAAACTTTTGTCAGGAAATAAGTTTTATCATCAGCTTCCAACAAAAAACGAGTCTTCTTTTCTTAAAATTCTTGATTTTTTTGACCGAAATCCTTCCGATTTTCTTTTTAGAAATGCAATTAAATACCGTACTTACTAATATCTGTATTTTTCTTCACTGATATAACTGAACGTAGCATGGAATAATAATATATGTTTTGAAAGATGTTCAAAATATGCCAGGAGAACCTTTTCGTTACTACTGTTCTCGATTCCTTTCCCTTTACACCAATCTTCGTTTTACATAGGCTTGCTCTGTACGTTTGTCTTGATTTTTCGGGAAGTAGGGAATCGACAACGTTGTGCGCAATGCCTTCAATATCCGAAGGGACACTTTCAGAATCAGAATCACCCATATTAATATTATTTTTTGCTTTTACTAAAACTGAACGTATAACACAAAATTGAACATCAATAATTGAGTTGTCAAAGTCAAAATGGAAACAATCAACAAGCACGATTACCACGGCGTCGACTAATATGGGCACCTGATAATTTTGAATTTTAATTTTTATGAGAATATCTCTGATATTTTAAATTAAATCAAATCTCTTTGGATCGTCCTTCGTGTCGTGTCGTAGATTAAATTTTGAATGATACGCGTTTGATACGACTCAAACTTCAAACTTTTTAATGGAACTTGTGTAACTAAGCCACTCGGCTAACGCCTCGTGGCTTAACGTTACACACGTTTCATTATTATGTTTGTATCGAACTTGTATCATTAATAACTATAATCTGCTGGTCTATAATAAAATATTTTCTTTCAAACTGATAACTCAGTGTCATCAGAATTCTTGTGTCAATGTCACGTAATTTTTAAAAAATTCCTTTAACTTCAGAGCAAAAAGGGATGGGGTTCCCATAAGGGACATTGCAGATGCATTAGGGATAAAAACTATTAGGATATTGTTTTCATAGTGATGACGATATCTACTTCTCGATATCCTCATAGACCAGGAGTTCTATCTGGGACTACTAATTCTTGTACTACTTTTTTTTATCGCAATGGTACATTTTTCGATTATAGAGCTCACAAGATATTCTTTAACTCAAAACTTTTTTTATTTTGAATTTGTTGATTTTCTAATCATAGCTTCGACAAGTATTGATCCGCTATGTTAGCAGAGCAATATTTGACTTGCAAAACCATTATTAAAGGGTTCTATTAAATTACATTGGGAAATATTGCGGTAAATAGCACACCGAAAAGCAGGGATTGAAAGGAAAATGAAGCTGTTTCCCGTTGATGAAAACCCCGGAATTTTCAACAATGTCGGCGTATCTTCGGGAGGAAGCTTCCAGTTTATTATTCAGCTAGAACGGAAACTTTACCGTCTCAGTTGACGTGATGAAAATAAAGAAGAATTAAGTATTATATTTCTATTGTTTGCCTGTTCGTTTTATTGTTTAACCGTTTTTATTTACGTTCGTTATCGTTGGTGTGCTTCAGTGGAAATATCAAAAATCAAAAAAAAATTGTGTGTGTCTTACTAACAGCTGTTAAAGATTTGAAGGATATATATTTTTTTATGAATACTTTTTATAAACCTCAAAAAATCAGAGTTAATATAAAAAATATACTATTCTAGCTTTATAATTCTATAATGTTTTTTTAATTTTTATTAAAAAACGATAATTCTATTACCCGGCCGGATAGCTGTGGCCATTAAACCAAAATACTACTATATCTATATCTCTGACTTCTGACTACTACTAACCAACAATTTGTTTTGTGTAGTCTGTGGTCTGTTTTTGTTTAAACGTTTTGTTCATAATTCATGTTGGAGATTTAGTTTTAAAGTAATGTTAATCGTTGCAAACTCAGAATATGTATTTCTTTGTATAATCAAAATTGTCACTCTAAATTTTGCATAACCAAATTGTCACTATAAATCGCTGTCTTTTTTACTTGTCATTATTCAATTCACTATTCGAATTCTCAGAATGTTGTTATAGTCTGTAAACGAATAACTTTGAATTTGACAGTTCCCACGGCTTTTCTAGTGTTAATTTTATTAGGTTAGCAACTTGGCCATGCAGATAATGCCGTCTCTAGTAGAATAGCTCGTGAGATTTTTGACGTCACTAGATTACTAATGATTAATCAAATATGTTTAAGAATCATGTGATGGAAAACATAATATTCCTCGTATTTTAGTTTGTATTTTAAAAATGATATTTTACATGAAATATACATAACATACAGTTAATAAATACAATATATATATATATATATATATATATATATATATATATATATATATATATATATATATATATATATATATATATATATATATATATACATATTTATAATAATGAATAGGTATGCCTATTAAATAATGAATAGGTACATAAGATATTGGTAAATAAAAATATATTTTAAATTTTGTTTGAAAATCGATCTAATTTAACAAAAAATTCAATATCTACTAATAGTGATATATTTTATTTGCATTCTCAAAATTTATCCTACAAAAAATCAAACATTTTAGAATAATTTTACATATAAAATGACAGCGATCTTTATTTCATGGCCATCACTGACGCATTTTTTTCTATGATAGTGTATTATTTGCAAATATAATTTTCGAACATTGATACTTGCAAATATACATATAAATTTTGTGAATGCAAATAATAATACACACTATTAGTAGATATTGAATGTTTTTTGTTAGATTAGATCGACAACCCCAAAATTTAAAATATATTTTACATTTTACCCATTATCTTATGTCCCTATTCATTATTTATATATTGAAAAACATTTGCTGCATTTGTATGGTTCATAGTTTATTTGCAAAGTATTTATTACTATAAATAGGTATATATATTGTATTTATTAACTGTATATTACGTATATTTCATGTAAACTATATCATTTTTAAAATACAAACAAAAAATACGAGGAATAATTATGTTTTCCATGTATTCTACAACATATTTATTAATCCGTAATATCTAACTAGCGTGACGTCATAAATCTCGCTCCGAGGCTGTTCTATTAGAGACGGCATTGGTCTGATATTTAGAAATGTCAAAAGCTGATGACATTTTACTTTTAAGAATTATGACATTTTGTGTTGATTTTTGCAAGAAGAGGAAGAACTGTCACTTGTTTTATTATTTTCCTTTTCTATTTCACGAAAGTAAAAAGAGTTACCTATCTGATTCGTTCAGGCACTCAATTTAAAGAATATCAGTAACTTTTTGACAGAGGGATTTTATATTTACCATGTTGGTAAAAAATAAGGGTCAAAATTCAAAGTTATTCATTTTATAGACTATAACAAAAGTTTCATCTTGCAATAAAATTTTAATCAATCACAAGTGTTTATAAATCTCCATCATTTATCGGATTAATAATACATACATTACAGCTCAATTATAAACAATTCATTATTTATAGTATTTACAGTAATTTTATTAAATTATACCAATATTCTCGTTGATTATTGGTTTGAGATAAATAAGACAGTGTCTTATTTATCTCAAACCTTTAAATTTTTACTACAATTCCACAAAATTGAAAATATTTAAAAAACGGTAAGGTTTAGGTGTGATAAACCTTAATCAAATTTACTTTTACTTTAATCGTAGAAACTAAAAATATAATAATATACAGGGTGTTCCATTTAAAAAAATACAACTTTGATATTTTTTATTTATTTGGAGCACTCTGTATCTTGTAAAAATATTTTTAAATTGTAGCTCTAATAGTCCTTCAACGAACCCAAAACTTACAATTTGCAAAAAATCTAATCGTTTAGCTACAATACCTCGTGTCGTATGTGGTGAACAACCCTTAGAATGAAGAGCACAGAATATCTAGTTTGCGTAGCTAGATATTCTGTGCTAGAAGCCTCCCAAACACAAAATCATAAATATTTCTCTGCGGAAATGCATCATTATCCTTTTTCCGACTTTAGAATATCTGGAATCAGTTACACGAACGTGTTCCTACTTTACATTCTAAACACGTTTCTTGTAACAGGTATGAACTTAACCTAGATACTGTAATTTAGAGACTAATACTGTACAGAGAAAAAAACGAAAATAAACAAAAATAAACCAACAAACCAAACCAAATCTAACCAAAGCAATCAAAACACGCTCTAAGCTAAAACGCTCCTAACGCTAAAACGCAATTCTAATCAATTGCCGAGTACTTTTTATCAATAAATGAAAATGGTAAACTTCCGCAAGAACACCCTGTTTATTAATAAATATACATAAAAATTAGATTTTGCTAAATTAGATTAGAACATTAGATTAGAACTACGTGCTGAGCGTAATAATCCTGCAGCCGGATCTTAGACTATATACCTATTAATTTCCGCTTTGTCTATTCTGAGCTCCTTCATTTTATCCCTCTGTCGCATCCAGACGTATCGGGTATCGGTCAACGTCACTCAGGAATAACAATGATGTATCGGCACCGACAGCATTTTTACGTTCGAGAGAATCTGCTGTTCAAACAAATGAAGCTGACTATTCCACTTCTGGAGTGGTCGATAAAATATGGCCGGAGCTGTAGTGCACGAAAGGGATTGAACTTTTTATTTGGGTCATACATTTTTATAGAATTTTAAAAATAAAATTGAACTAGGGACGTACGTGACAGTATAAAATCACGAACAGTAATTATAGTTTAATTGCATGTGGACAAGTAATTATGTTTGTTATAGTTCTATTTTTGAACACTTTTTTTCGAAACAACTAAAATAAGTAAAAGTACACACAACCAAACTTATATGGAGCCATCTATTATTTTTCATAATTTTTGAGTCGTATGAAAATTTTGTGTTAATGAATAAAACTCAGTCCTTACCAATGACTTTTAATGAAAAATAATCCATAAAGCAATAAAAAAAATCCCAAAAAAGTTCCCAAAATAAACAAAATGGTATTTTTTGGGGTTCTGAAACGAAATTAAAATTTAAATTTTTAATGGCTCAACAGCAAAATCAAAAAGAAAATTGATAATTTTAATATTCCTTGTTGCCACCTCTAGCCCTTATGCAAGTTTCTATTTGCGCTAGCATGCTTCTTATTAAATTATCAACGTTGTCTTAGGGTATGTTTTCCCATTCTGCTAATGCTACATCAATAAACTGTGCTAGATTTCCTGGATTGTTTCGACGAGCTCTAACCCTTCTTTTGAGCTAGTCACACAAGTGTTCGATAGGGCTTAGATCTGGTGAACCTGCAGGCCAGACCAAAACTATGACACCTTCCGTTTCAAGACATTCTCTAGTCACTCTGCTGGTATGGAGAGGTGCACTATCGTACAAGAAGTTAAAATTATAACCAATTGCTGCTCTCCGAAGATTAACGATTGGGTCTACCACCAAGTCAACATATCTCCGACGCGTTAAAGTTTGTTGAAGTGGTAACAATGGAGTTTGTGCTCCCAGTATAATACCTACCCTGGATTTGGCAGCCAGAAGTCCTGCTCGTCTTTCTGCAGCTCTGAGAACCCGAATTCGATGGTTATCTGATCTTAGGCCAATTCTGGTCTCATCCGAAAAAAGAACATTTTGCCAATTCTCAGTTGTCCAGTTTTGATGTTGAAGGTATCAATTTAGCCAGTCAATTTTATTTTGCCGAGATAACTGTGAGATCCGTAACTCTCTCCTACTGTAAAATCCTCGAGCACGAAGCTTTTTTGTTATGGTTTCAATTAAAACGTTCACACTTGTAGCTGCCAGAAGTTGTCTTTGTAGCTCTGGATGAGAAAGATTGGGATTTATTCTAGCAATTTGGTCCACAAGGCGGTCTTGTTGTTCAGTCAGTGACTCTTTGACCACTTTGTCTGGGCCTATCCTTGTGTGTTCCTAATTCCAAGTACCTTGCATATGTTTTCGATACAACACCCTGGGTAACGCCTACTATCTCTGCTACGCCTCTTTGGAGCATTCCTTGTTCGGTGAGAGCAATAATTCTTCCCCTCTATACATCTGTTAATCCAACAAAAGGCATTTTTTTTTGTTTTTTTGGATCGAATGAAAATTACTGGACAATCGTGATTTTACTACTGAACACAAAATTCAAAAGAAAATAAATCGCAGCAGCCGTTTATTCTTTTTTTTTTAACAAAAAGCTTTATCTTAAAGTTGTATACCAATTTTTATCCCAGCAAGAAATTTAGTCAGAAATAAAGAGTGATTCCATATAAGTTTGATTGTGTGTATTTTAAGCATTTTAACCTCAATCAAAGAGGGAAATACAGGCATGAAGAAGCAATTACACGCAGAGCTGCAAGATCACCGAAAACTTAAGTCTTTTTTAAATTTTTAACTCATTTTTAATAATTTTGATGACTTAGGTCATTTGATTTTAAGTCATTTTTCGAAAGATCATTTAAACCGTAAAATTTAAGTAACTCTAAAATTGATATGTGATTTAAATCTATATTCCGAAATAGACAAAGAATTTAAAGTCACTAAAAAAAGCTTAAATTTTTTGAAAGATTTAAATGATCGTTTTAGAAAAGATTCAAGTCATTAAAAATATTTGTCTTTTTATAAAAGGCTTAGATTTTTATATATCTTTACGATAAATTTTTAACAGCAGCACAGCAACACTCCATAGCAGTCATAGCACTAGCAAATAAAACGTTAGTTTTTCGAACCGGTTTTAATTATTTGTCGTATTACGAGTGCGTTGTCTTTCAAGTGAATCCCCGACCTCGATATACAGGGCGCGTCTCAAAAGTGGCTCACCCCCTATAACTTTTTTATTTTTTCACATAAAAACACCAGATTTGATATGTTAGTATATGACATAAATTAGGATTGATTGACGTATTTAATTGTTTTTGGTCACTTCCTGTTTTACCGGAAATTACTACGACCAAACCAAACCAAACTTTTGATTTTTAAATGCGACCCTCGGTATTTTTTTAACTTTATTCGATAGAAAATGACACTCTGAATAGAATAATATATCATATGTCAACTTTTGACATTTTTAGATATGGTTTATCTGAAATTGGAACATGGCGGTTCATAACGACAATCTTGCTCAATTCTTGAAAATATTTCTCTTTTCGGGTCGCACTGACTATTGCTATCCTAAATACTTTATTGGGGTCACTTGTTCTATTGTTTGTCCCTTGACACGTTGGTTGCAGTGATATCTTGACTTGGAAAACGGTAATTATTTTGATTTGGCGACGATAATAATTTTGCCGACTTAACTATAGTTATAAGATAACTATAGTGAACTAATTCTTTCCTAACTCTCAAGTTATATTACTCTAAAGTATAATCTAGGTGGTGTAGGAAAGATACGATTAACTACGATAATTCTGCTGCTCTTTTTAATTATGAAAATTACAAAAGAAACAAAAGAACTTTGGTGAGGTTCTTTATGCAAGTATCACATTATCTTCCTAGCAAAAAAGATCAGCTTGAACTGAATTACTGAGGTAAGAATGGGTACAAAAATATCGATAGCCTGAATGTCTTTAAAAAAGGTAATGTATCATTATTGTATATTTATAGCATTTTTTTGATATTTTCACTACAATATTTTTAATATATGCGAACAATTCTAGCGTTGGTTTTTAAGTAATTTTATAGAGAGAATTATTTAAATATATTTTTACACTAAAATTCTATTTCTTTATATGGAATTCTGTATATTTTTTATATATAGTAGATTTTTTTAGATCATAGTCATAATATATACTGATCCATTTTTAAAACAAGACAATTTTTAGACAGAAAATTTTAAGCTCACACTAAAATAAAAACTGGAAATAATTATACAGGGTGAGCCTTAAATAAGTGCAAATAATAACACGCCTATAAAGTTTTTTGTGCAAAAGAAATATGAAAATTTGCAAAAAAAAATCCAGTGATTCTCAAAATTTTAGCGAAAAATCAGTTTTTTCGCTTTTTTTGAAATTTATTTGAAAAACGGTAAAGAGAAAATATGTTTCCTTTATCGGGACCTACCAGCCCTAAAAATATTTGCACTTATTTAAGACTTACCCTGTATAATTCGAATTTCACTCACAGAATTTAATTAGGGATCAGAATTATTAGTCTTTGAATAATATCATATCAATATCTTTGGAAGTGAACCGCAGGTTAAGATACTATTTAAAACATAATCGATAGTTTATATATCGATACCATTTACACCTCCCTAACGAAAAGGGTCTAAAATATAATCCCGAACTCCCTCTCGTGCAACGTTGCAAAACTAATTAGCACCGCTGTTTCGTTTTAAGTTAATGAAAGTTAATTTAACTCGTTTAGTGCGAGTTGTAAATCAAGTTAGTGTCGAGATAAGGGGGCGGGGCAGGTGACGTCACATGAGACCTTGAGTTATGGAAGGTCTTTTTTTTACCACTTTCGGTTAACTCATTTGCTCTAAAATTCAATCTGAGACAAGATGCTTTTGCCAAATAGTTTCTTTGTAAAAATAAATTGTCTTAGAATCGTAGTACGATAAAAAACGGCGTCATAGTGATCTTTGAAATTGACTATTTACATTGAACGTTTACAAAACGTGAGTCGTGCATTTTTAGACGATAAATGTGTTTTTTTCAAATCTCATCATGATCGTACTGTATGATAAAAAACCGTGTCATAATGATCTTTGAAAATGAATGTTTACAAAATATGATTCGTGAATTTTTAAAACAAAAAAATATATATTAAGGAAGCGGCTACTTGTATACGAGAGAAAATTGCTGATAGACCAATAGGGATATAGTGATATACTCTGACAGTTTGGCCGCTTTAAGAAGCATCACCATGCAATCAGAGAGATCGAAAACTGTGATGGAATCCGAGAAGCACTGTCCTGACTACGTCAAGGCGGGGCCACTCTGTGCTGTGTGCCACGCCACAGCAATGTGGTGGGCAATCAGGAAGCAGACAGACTAGCCAAAGACGGGGCCAGGAGAGAGGCCATGGCAGATGACCCACCACTTTTGACGATCAACACACTGAAGGAAGTTATAGAAACTGCCCAAGAACAGTTAATCTAATAGGACTGCTCATTCAGCCAAAAGTGTCCGCCAGGTGCATGCGAAAACTACTCGCTATGTGACGTCATTGTAGTCCTTGTCATGGCAATTTCATTAGTCCTTATCCGGCAACCAATAATACACATACGTGCATTATTGGTTGCCGGATGCAAAACGTTCATTATTTAGTTTATTTATTTAAACAATCTTTATAAGGGCGCAGTATAGAAAATTAACTGTATAAATCGTATTAAATACTCGGATAATGCATTTTTAAGAACAGCAGTTCCCAGCATCACCCTTTGCAAGCATTCTTTTTAGAGTATCTCCATATTTTTGGTTTTTAAAAATAGTTAATAAACAATATCGTACGCACTTAGTAAGCACTTTGTCACAATCCACAACACAAAATGAACGTATTTATACACTCTATAGCTCTAAAAACTTTAAAGACACCTTTTTCACTTTTAAAATTGACAAAATAATTAACTCAAAATTTCTCAGCTGTTATTTTTATAAGTTTTCCATATGCAACTAATATAATACACACTATCATGACAAGGACTACAATGACGTCACAACGGTCAGCTGAAGCGCGGGAAGAGGCGAACGTACGTCTTATGAGGATGAGCAATCCTATTAGTTTACCGTTCTTGGGAACTGCCATCAAGGCCAAGCAGCAAGAGACGTGGCAACACCATGAGGACTGCGCTATAGCTCAATGACTATGGCCAGTGGTAGATAGCAAAAAACAAAACACCTACTAGAGCACAAAAAGAACCTAGTACGCATAATTGTAGGTGTCGTCACTGGAAACTGTCCCACGGGGTAAACCTCGTGAGATGGAAAGTTTCCAACGACGACTACTGCTGAGAATGCGGAGAGGAAGAATAAACCATAGAGCACCTACCTGCTGTGCCACTGTCCGACACTGGAATACCGACGTTTTAAAACTTTAAGGCAAGGTTTTTTGGAGGGACTACAGGAAGCAGCAGAAGCCATCGGGATCTTTGCAAAGAGCTGGAAGTGCTTTAATGCAAAGAAAGAATGAGAGGAAGGTTTGGTACAACAATAACAGGGATATAGCAATAGGCCCAAGGCCTCCGAGTGAGAGATCAAACATGATCCCAAACCCCAGCAACCTAACCTAACCTAACCTAAACAAAAAATATGTTTTTTTTGCACAAAACTCATCATGGTAGACGTTAGAAACCATCAAATTTATCTCTCCTGTGTTTAACTCGATTATATTTTAAAACAAAAAAAAACTTGAACGTTAAGAGTTACATAGAAAATGGAAAAAAGGGATATAACGGGTGAAAGCAAAAACGGATTACTGTATGAATAATAACCACGTCAAGTCGGACACTCTGATTAATCACCAGATAAACATTATTATTTGAGAGGGTTAACTTGAATAGAAACACAGTAAAATGTAGGTACATGTTCTGATAAAAAAATAAATAGAGTGGAAAAAGCTGAAATAATGCAGATGTGAGAAAAGTTTTACTTAATTTTATTTTATTCCATTTTAATATTCATTGTGTGTATAAAATTATAAATTTTAAAAAATATATTAATATAGGGATAATTTTTAAAAAGTATTTGTAGATTAATGTCTAGCTGTATCTCTCTATAGAGCAAAAAAGACTTTAATCTCATTTTAAGGTCCACCGACAAAGTGATACTTATAGCATTTTTTGATTGCTTTGGTTTCACTCTTTTTTTTTATTTTTTCTGTCAATAAAAATTTTACAGAAATTTCAGTAAAAATGGCAACATTACCTTTCTGTTCCTTAAATTCATAGTACCAAAATTTTACAATTTGGTACTATGAGAGTTTGAAATTCAGTGCTTAATCCGCTTTTTTCTTATTTAAAATATTCACGTATGTATTATTACGTAGTTGCGCATATTTAGAGTTACACTCTTACTAACAGCTTTTAAATTGATGGATTTGAATTACATGTTTGAAAAGTGTAGTTTGAAATGTTAAAAAAGTAATAAAAATTAATAATTTGACTCATACGACATTCACGAAATTTGTATTAAAATCCCCGTCTGTCCGTCTTACCGTCTGAGGACTTCATTCGGGTACCTCTAACCAAGTTTGGTTCGAGTCGATCCATAATTAAGTAAAATCTTCATGATTTCGTTCATTTAGAGGCATCCGTTCAAAACGTCGAGGGCGTTATCCTATAGCCCGTCCCCAATTATGCCGAAATCGACCCACAGTTTTCTTCAATATATTAAATCCTTACTCCCACCCTGATGAAGAAGTAAACGAAACGTCGTATCCAACTTTTGAGGGTGGGACCGTGTGCACCGTCGCTCACATAACCTACCCACCAAATTTGGTCACAATCGGACGACATCAACTTCTGACGTTTCTTACGTCAAAACTAACTGTCACAGTACGACAGTGACCATCGTAGACGGTTAAGTTGGCCTTGCTCCAATCTATCGACATACCAAATTTCGTGTAAATCGGACGATTTTTTCTAAGCAGTATTGTCCTTGTTTTTTACTTTTCCTCTCGCGTATCGTATCGCGTGACGTGTCATGGTTTTGAATTTTTTGCCAGCGCGCGTAAAAAAGATTCACTTCAATAATTAAAAAACGCCGGCTTGTGCCAATAAAGCCCTTTCATACGATACCCCACATGACACTGTTAAATCAATTCACAATTTGGACCGTTCCTTGCCCAAAAAGACCCTGTTTTGTGATTTAATTAAAAGTATACGATTTTCAGATTTTTCTCTTATGTATAAGCTAGTTAAAGTTTAAAAATATCTTCAAAAAGGTTTGATCACCCACACAATTATGACCGCGCATACCGTTGCTTAACCTCGATGATTGATTACGTACTATATAAAATAAAGAACGTATTTTTTATGATTTAATTACAAATGTATAGTTTTCAGATTTTTCCCTATACTTGTAGTATAAAGATTGATTCTCATCATACCTGCCGTATCAGCGCGGTGGAGTACAGGGTGGCCTGAACTGTATTCCGGAAACTTTTGGCAGAATATTCTGCAGATTATAAGTAAAAAAGTTCGTATAAATGTATGTCCTAAAATGCTGAGTTTCGGAGATACAGGGATCCAGGATTTAGTAAACGCCACGAATATTTGAGAGTGAACTAATCTGTTCAAGGTCACATAAAACTTAATTCCAGTGCCGTGGTGTTTCAAGTCATATAATAATCAATATATAATCTGTTGATAATCAATAATATGGAGCATTCCAGCAAACTGTCAAAGTCTTGTCAAAACATATATTTGGTTATTAATATAAACTGGAATGCCTCGTTGGTCGCACTGCAAGCACACCAATGGACTGACGCACAAAAACGAATCAATCAAAGAAACGCGATATAGTATCGTCTTTGTCAATCGCTAACATTTTAGAATAAGTAGGAGGAGCGAAGGCAGATGATTAGACCGGACCTTTAAAACCTACGTCTGCGGTGAAAAATTTCATGCTTTTAATGTAAAAAAACGAAAAAAAAAAAAAAAATGATAGCGTGTCGATTCTAACTTCATCAAGGGATAAATCACCCCGAACATTGGCGTTTACTATACCAAATAATTTCTGAAGTAACGTCAATATTTGATGAAAATTGGTGTCTGGGAATTTTTGACATGAGAAATTTGATTTTGATGTCAATATGCCTCTTACTTGTAGAGGGCGCCACCTACATATTTTTTAACCGGTTTGAAAAGTCATAACTTTTCGTCCGTACCTGTATAAAACTACTGAGTAAAAAAATATACATTTACGACTTTTTTACGTATATAAAAAAGGTCTATTGGTAAAAATCGCTACGAGTAATGGTTCTCGAGATATTTGAAATCAAAATTATCAATACCCGTCATTTATTGACATTAATGACATAAATTAAACAAGTTGACTAAATAGTCTAATCTAATAACTGAAATCATAAATTTGAAATGTTTTTGTGCCAAAAAGTATTTTATCATCATGAAAAAGAACATCAACTACTTGTCAACAACCCTAGCTGAAACGTAGCGTTTGCTAATATGTTATTTACTCTTGCGACCTAATTCTCCAGTTACCTTTCTATATCAACGTCGATTATAAAAAATAGCTGGATCACCGATCCAGAAGCCATCCATCTGTCGCTAGCGGCGCACAGTGACGGCAGTAATCTATGATAATGCATCAACATAGTCCCGGCCATAGATCAAAATGTTTGTCCGTTGTCGATATCAGATCGTCATTAAACCGAACGCGAGAGTAAATATGGCCGACTAACGTCATTTGTCGTTTTAGTATTAGGTTGTTCGTGTAAAGTATATGTCAATTGTCGAAGCCAGGTTCTCTAATTCCAATATATTCAACGCTATACTCTGTTTCTTTATTACTCAAAAAAAGTTAACTATGGATGGGTTTATATCAGGGGCGGCTCGTAGCACTGGAAGATGGTGAGGCGCATTAGAAGAGAATTTTTATTAGTATGTATATAGGTGACCATTAGTACGAGGAAGTCCAATATCTTCGTAGTTGACAAATATATGAAAAAAGTTCTATATAAAAGTGCATATCCTAAAGAAATATTTTCTTTAAAATTGCAATCGCATTACTATTTTTCTGTACAGAATTGGGTTCAGTATAAAATTCAGCATACACCACACTATTGATTTATTTGAAGCACTATATGTATATGCGGGATTTTCATGATAATTCATATTTGAAAATTTTCATTTTAAAAGCGGTAAAAACCTGGAGTGAATTTAACTTATTGATATATTATTGCTTAAGTATGTATATAGCGAGGTATGTAGAACAAAAGAAGTCCGGAGAAAAATTTACATTATTTTATACAGGGATTTTTATGGCACGGCCAACATTGGAATATTATAATGCTATATCTCAATTTTTTTAATGCAATACACACTGTATATTATTTTAGTATTTTGATACCTACAGACTTAAAAAGTTAATATTTTTATTTAAAATATTTCTAAATTTTAGCAGTTGCCTTATGTAATATAATTCGCAGTATTATACCGTATGATCGAATAAACGGCGTCAGCGATGTCTATGAAATGAAGATCGTCATTTTATATGTAAAATTATATGGGAAATATCATCGATCGTCATTTTCGCCAACTGACGCCGTTTTTTTCGATCATACGGTACCTATTACATAGGGCTATTGCAACAGTAAATTTTATCAAAGCGACCACAGGATATTTTGTCTCATATTTTACTCTGTATGGTAAAATTTTGTTTTTCTACACATCCTGAAAACAAATAAATTCTGTTAACAGGTCGTTTTACTTTTTGACTATACAAGTACACAATTTATCTAGAATTGATTCGAATTCGAAAAACTTTACCTGGGGAAGTCCTCTGATGATGCATGGTCCCTCTAAATCATCATATCAATCAACAAATCACTGCCCACTTTTTAGGTATTTACTTAATACGTTGTAATCAGTAAGACGAGTAATTAAATATGCAATTCACATTAAAAAAGTATATATTAATCAATTAGAGACAAAACAGTGCAATAACCGGCACAGTTAATTCAAACTGTGATTCAAACTATCAAACTAATACAAATTCCCAAATAATGCAATTCTGCATTTTCAGCCTGTCGCCTAAAATCTCTCGGGCTGATCGGAAAGTGATACATATTTTTAACGAACGGCTTTTAAGGTTTAAATTTACATTTGAGGCTCGCCTCAATACGGTCTTTCTACGCGCTACTACTCCATACATTTTATCTCTCTTCAACTAAAGGTTTTGGGTTTTGCTTTTTCTTTTTTTCATTCTATAGATTTAAGATTCCAGTGAACGATGTCGCTCCGTCAATGCGATATACCACAATACGTTAGACAAGGAAAGGCAAGAGGCAAACCTCTGCACATATACTTCTTAAAGAACAAATGAGATGGATATATATATCGTCGAGTTTGTCGCATATGGGAAAGGAAGCGTTTAAAGGAATACCATCGACGTAATTTATTGTAGAATGACGGATAAAAAATACAATTATTATTGATGCAAATAGGGGAAAAAATAAAAATTGTGATTAAAGATGTATCGATTAATACGTGTAATTCTTCAAATGTATTAGTGAGGCACTGCCTCATCTGCCTCAAAGGACAAGCCGCCCCTGCTTTATATTCCGTCATGCGTCCTCTTGTTGTTTTTTGACCGATTTTATTGGTGTATTTAAAAATGATAGATCATATTTCAATACATGGAGTGGCGGAACGATGAACGATACACAGACGCAGATGCGTATGAATTCGGCTTAAGATTTTTGAGGCCTGTCAAACTCTTGCCAAATTATAGGTTATAATTTGTGTCAAATTATGTCAAATACCTAATTGTGAATTACTTTATATTTTGGTTCGTGTTATTAGTTGTGTGTTTTGCGTTTTTTGAAATCAGGACTGTTCGGGTTCGGTGTTTACTATTCGAGTCGCCCTCAGGGTTCGGGTAAAGCAGGTTTGGTTTGGCGGGTTGGCTGAAGG
Source organism: Sitophilus oryzae (assembly GCF_002938485.1). NCBI lineage: Eukaryota > Metazoa > Arthropoda > Insecta > Coleoptera > Curculionidae > Sitophilus > Sitophilus oryzae. The sequence continues at coordinate 22,589 of NW_022146330.1, read as the reverse complement.
AAATATACGAAGGAATTTCTGTCTCTAAAATATTTTGATTTAAAGAAAATATATATAAAGTAAGCAACGCGGTGCCGGTCAAGCTTAATCACGACTAAAAAGTTTATTTGATATGAACTATATTTATCTTACAGTAAAGTAAAATACATTTTTTTTTCTCAAAAAAATAATAAACTCTATAAATATAAAGTAGAATGAACCAGTTATTAAAGATACAGAGACCTTATTTTGATTGGAACAATGACGTTAAACTAAATATTTACTTTCTAGGAAACTTCGTAGAACTTTTTCCTCCATGTATTTTATACGGTTTGAAAAGTTACAACTTGGAACTGAACGACTACGTGACGCTATAGTTTTAGTTTTGCCTCTTTCCCACAGAGTCAAACTTCTTGTTCTCAACTTTATGTAAAAATCCGTTGTAATTTAATAGCTATGGAGAATGGAGACTGTATTTTAACCGGTTAATGGACGGTCCATTAATTTTCGATTATAATCCGGGAACTTTAATAATTGCAAAACCATTTTCGGTGCAGTTTCAACTAGTACGACGGAAACGATTTTGTGATACACGTTGAAGTTGGGGAACGATTTGAAAAGTTTTCGCCCTAAACAAAAGACACAGTCAGACATTGTCCCTATCCACAGAATACAATTGACGTTAGAAATAACTGTTTACATAGACATAGACTTCCTTTTTTTCAATGAATTATAAATGTTTATAATGTATTTGATGTCTTGGTTTTAGTCTTTAAAATAAATAAATGCCTTTTATTGTGAAAAAATTTTACAATTTGTAAACAAACAAACAAACAAAGAGAATATAAAACATTATTACTTAACTAAATATGAATGACCTCTAGATAAATTTACCTCGATGTCATTGGTACATAAGTAATAGCAACATTAGACCAGTGTTTACAAGATCAAATTCGATTATCAAAATATAAAGGTACATTCAGACTGAGAGCGTCGAGCGTCGCCTCGCGTTTGCATCGCGTCCGCCCCAATGAACTCGAACCCCGACGCTCAGCGGATGCTAGCGCAACGCCAAACACGACGCTGTCTGCCTGAACGGTCTAATTTAAGTTAAGGGAATTGATTCCATTTCGACACGCGGACGCAACGCAAACGCGACGCGACGCTCGACGCTCAGCCTGAATGTACCTAAGCAATATTTACGGCGTAGAAAGCCTTGTTCAGTAAATAAAATTTCAATGCTTTGCGAAATGAAGAAAATTATGTTATGGATGATTTCAAATGGCAGGTGATTGTGTATCTTTTCGAGTTGTATAGTATTGAACCCTTAACTAACTCTGAGCGTGGGTAGATACCATGCAACTGAACGAAGTATGAG
>NW_022146330.1:8291-21132 GCF_002938485.1 Sitophilus oryzae | reverse complement strand
GAATCTCCACTGCCTTAGCACTCTCGATTCAACATTACAGAGACTAGAATAGGGTGATTAAATTTAGTTTAAAATTATAGAAAGTAAAAATTATATTCATTAGAATTTTTAGTGCGAACCTAACCCAAACAACGCTAAAAAGAAAACACTAGAACAATGAAAGACTTGGAATCTCCATTGCCTTAGCACTCTCGATTCAACGTTAGAGACCAGACTAGCACTAAACGGTAAAATAAGAAAAGATGTGAACCTCCATTACCTTAGCGCTCCCCATTCAGCACTACCGAGACTTGATAAAATAAAAAAAAAGCATGAATTTTGTTACAATAATACTTGGCAAAATGAGTGGTTCATCGAATATCCGATTTCATGGCACATATGCCGTTAAATTTCTAGAAAAATAAGGTTTTAACCGGTCATAACTCCAAGAAATAGAACCTCCGTAAACCGTTTAAATGGACAGACCAGAACACCGGAGAGACCCAAAGGCACGGCGGGTGTTGTTCCAGTCAATTCGAACCTTTACGGAATCTTGGCCAAGCCTCGACCCTCCGATACCAGCTTGATCCTCCACTCCTGAGGACATTTGTTCCTTGGAACCCTGGCCAGACCAAAAATCACCGGGCTACAGGGCGACCCAGCTCAAAAAGAATCAGATTAAGAAGATGACGGTGTCGTCGAGAAAAAAACCATTCGACGACGGTTTGTATTTTTCGAGTAACGAGGCAACCCGGAAAACAAGTTTATATGCCTGCGTTTTTCCAGTTTCGAGAGGAGAAGGAAAAATATAAAGACTTTCACTAGTAAAAGCTTTATATTGGTGGTTAATTAGCAAGGCGACATCGGAGGCTGAGAATAACCACATAGTTTTATGACGTTCCGATCGGACAATTTAACGTAACGTCTTCTGCCACATTCCCCCCACTCAAGGACCAGCGTTTACCTGCCCTTTCCGGTCCAAGAGTGCCAGATGAGCCCAACCCACTGCACCCCTTTACGAGCCTCCTAGTCCTCTAATTGAGCTGAGCCCCACTCCCCAGACACCCTTTACGTTTAGGACAACAACCCGGCCCCATGGGATAGCCTGCATAGCATGTTATAAGCTTACGCCCGGTAATGGAGCGGTCGAATAACATACCCACTGGCAGACTACAACGCAACGAGCACCTGGGAACCCCGGCCTGTTACCGGGGCTGTAATAATATGCGAACGAATCCAGGGCGAAACAGTCCCAGGCCTCCGAGACTGGCCCCTCGCGACAGTCCCCACAGCCCACAGATTGCATCGCAACCACCCCGCAACGCTGCTTTTTTTGTGTCTATCGATTTGAGGAAAATACGAGCACTAAAAAGTACTGGCATTTATTAGATACTTTATGGGAAAGATTCAAGTGACATTATTTAATTTGATTATACTTTCAAATATAAAATAGAAAATCTCTGTTTTCGTGGATAAAAGTCTATAAACATTTCTTATAGAGTTTTATTTTAGCGTTAGAGAAAAAAAAACGAGTGACACTTGTGATATTGAACCCAGACTATGTAAAACGACGGATTAATCTAACACGAACTCAGCGGTCATGTCTTTAGAGCCTGATAGTAGAGACATTAAACCGCACGCTTACTAGCTGGGAGCGTTGATGGATTTTCACGTGATAGCATTCCATGAGCCGTCTGCATGGGTAAAGTAAGTGTAGTTTGGTGATTACAATTGTGTGTCCCCATTCGATTGCGATCTGAAGAAGAAAGAAAAAAATACAAAAAGACCCCAAACAACCCTCTGGCTTTTACTAATATACAGGGTTGTTCACCACATGACACGGAGTATTGTATTTTTACAAATTGTAGTTTTGGGTTCGATGAAGGACTATTAAATGTACAATTTAAAATAATTTTACAAGATACAGAGTGTCCCAAATAAGTCAAAAATATCAAAAGTTGTATTTTTTGTCAGGTTTTCTAGCCCACAGTTGAGGGTTGGAACCTTTGGTGTTACACAGCAAAATAAAAACACTAAATCACCACAATACACCAAAACACTTTTACTTTTACACTGGACGCGCGTTTCGCTAACCATGTTAGCATCATCGAAAAATGATTATAAACTAAGTACAATCTACAAGTTGGGCGTTTATATACTCGCTCAGTGGGCCACGAGTGGGCGTGGCAAATCTAACCAACCGAGTCAGAGCCAACTGAGCGTAACAGTTAGATTTCCGCCACTAGAGTAGTATTAACAAAGAACTTGAAGGAATTGGACCGTTGACTCTGTTCATACTATCTTTACATTTATTAATTCTGATGCTTTCATATGCATCTAATTGCCTGTAATTTGAGACTTGTTTGAGTAATTTTAAATTATTAAGATCTATACAATGTTCATTGTTATCAACAATATGTTCGGCAACATAAGATTTATCCGGTCTACCATATCTTATCTGAGCTAAATGTTCTTTAAATCTAGTTAATATTGATCTTCTAGTTTGCCCAACATATTTCTGATTACAATCTTTACAGAAATTTCGTAAATACCCGACCTTTCCAGTGGAGTGTTTTATCCTTTGGATTACCTAATAATTGTTGTAATTAAGTGATTAATTACAACAATGATAGGTATCAAAATAAAGCCTCCCACTAGAAGAATTAAAAATTTCTTGTAGGTATGTCAATATGTTGGCAAAACTTCTCAATATTAACTTTGGTGCTCAGGCTCTTGCGCCAGCAACACGCTGTGGGCCAATAATGAGCTGTGGCTCATAGATGCAATGAGCAAATGAGCCAAGCACAAGTCTCAGAGGCCGAGCAGTGCTCGCTTATGGCATCAGAAATAACAGCTGTGAGCTGGGGATTAACAATTCCCTTCAGTTGTTCTCAGTGGCAGAAATGATACGCTCGGCAATTGCCACGCCCGCGCTGGCGGTAAACTCGCCTGCAGTTGCGATGATGCGCATGATTGCTTGCGCGTCAATAAGCAAAAAGAGGTATGTTTTGACAGACTAATGAACACCGGCCCCCAACTAAATGGCCTACGTATATTCAATACATTTTTTAGTTTCTACGATTAAAATAAAGGTAAATTTGATTAAGATTTATTATACTTAAACCTTATCGTTTTGAAATATTTTCAATTTTGTGAAATTGCAGTAAAAATTTAGGCTTCATTTCTCAAGATATCAAAGTTTTAATACAAATATTTGCAAGTTTATTTACTGACCAGTTATTGTGTTGCAATAATAAAAATAATACTACCTTATACAAAGTATTAAAAATTTATTTTAGATAATTATTAACTTCAAACGGCAATAACTTGTTTAATTTGAACACCTTGTATATTTTACGAGAATCAGATGCACAATTTAATTGTCTATCCAAATTATATTATACCATTTTTACCTATCTCTTTAAGTTTCCGTAGAAAATGCATTTTCTTGTAATTTAGAACTTATTCATCAATATACCCATGGACTATTGACATTTTAGATTATTTTTAAAGATGTACCAAATTTTAAAGTACAGATACTAATATTGTGTCGATATAATTCGTTTATTTCATTAAAAATAAAAAAAACTTGTTTAAATATTTGTTAAGGGGACAATTAATATGATTCCGTATTCAAACTACATTAACTGACTGTTTGCGTTGATTAATAATAATTGCTCCAAATACTAACAAACTGGTTTGTATGGGCATTAGACAGTGTGATAAAAAGTAACACCTTAAAAAATGATATTTCATTTTTTAATAAATACTTATTTATAACAACAAAGACTTTAATTTGATAACTTTATTATTATATTGATTTCTGACTCAAAAATCACATTTATTTATAATAATTTATTAACGAACACATTAAGTATGTCATTAATTAGTATATGGCCGGAAATAATGGTGTTATATTTAGTGTGTTATACTCTTTTATAAAAGATTTAAATAGTTTTCTTTTGCATACAAATGGGCTAGTAATATTATCGTTTTGCTAAAAACGATAATATTACATTTTTTTTTTTTTTTATCATTTTTGATTGTTGTAAAAACAATCTAAAATGTCAATATTCCATGCATATATTGATAAATGAGGTCTAAATTATAGAAAATGCATTTTCTACGAAAACTTGAAGGAATAGGTAAAAATGGTATAATACAATTTGATAGACAATTTAATTTTGCATCTGATTCCCCTAAAATATACAGGGCATTCCATTTTAAATTAAAAAGTTATTGCCGTTTGAAGCTAATAATTATTTAAAATAAATTTTTAGACACTCTGTATAAAAGGTAGTATTATTTTTATTATTACAACACAATAACTGATCAATAAATAAACTTCATTAAATATTTAGTATTAAAAACATTGATACCCATGGAGAAATGAAGCTTTAAAATTTTACTGCAATTTCACAAAATTGAAAACTATTTCAAAACGGTAAGGTTTAGTATAATAAACCTTCAAAATTACCTTTATTTTTAATCGTACAAACTAAAATGTAATAATATAGAGTGTTCCATTAAAAAAAATACAACTTTGATGTTTTATTTATTTGGGACACTCTATCTGTAAACTATTGCAAATTGTAGCTCTAATAGTCCTTCAACGAACCCCAAACTTACAATTTGTAAAAATTTCATCGTTTAGCTACAATACTCCGTGTCGTATGTGGTGAACAACCCTGTATAATCTTGAATAATAATCAACTACTGGAGTTATTGAAAATTAAAAATAAAAAAAATTATGTAAAACTAAAAATGTAAAATAAATATACAGGGTATCTCAGTATTCGCGATTCAATAAAACACCTCAGTTATACAGGGCGTTAAAGAGTGTATGTCTTATTAAGTTTTCACTACTCTATGTGACAGAGAAAAAAATGTAAAAAAAAAAAAAAAAAGTTTCCAAATTGACCGATATACAGGGTGTTTCAAAACAAATGCGAAAAGGGGGTGATTCCTTTTTCAAAATAAAAGGGTAGTTTGCTTCATAAACGTTGGGTCAAAAGTCAACCATTGGGGAGATATCGCGGTACAAAGATGGCGGAAAAATAATTTTTATTTTTTATCTTGAAAGCGAAAAGAAATAGACTAATGAAATTTTTATGGAGGCATTACTGTTATGAAAACACACTTTCTGGTATTTTTTCACTTTTTAAAATGAGCGGAAGGGGTTGAAATAAATTACCCCTATCATTCTTGTTAATGAAATTTAAAGAAAAATCTTATCAAACACATGCAAAAATTAATTTGGATAGTTTAGTTTGTTTAGAAACTTTTATCTCTTGTATTTTTGATAAAACTCACAAATTTGAAATTAAAAAATAAAATGTAAAGCATTACATGTCAGGACAAAAAGCATTTTCTGATAAAGAATCTAGTGGGCTGCTGTAATTTTTAGGAAAAAATCTAGTCGGCCGCTGTTACTTTTTAGGATGTTCCTAATATTATTTTATTTGCAGGCATTTACTCTACTGCAATGATTGTGTCTAGATGAATTATTATTATCGTTATTACCACTAGATTCTTAATCTAAAAATGTTTTTGTCCTGACACGTAATACTTTACATTTTATTTTTAATTTCAAATCGATGAGTTTTATCAAAAAACACAAGAGATAAAAATGTTTCTAAACAAACTAAACTATCCCAAACTGTGGCTATGTTTGATGCCTCTAGAATTAACAGAATGACAAACAGTTCTTCAGCCCCTTCCATTTCAAAGTGAAAAACTACCAGAGAGAGTGTGCTCGCTGGTAATGCTGTTAGTCTAAATTTCAAATAAATAAAGCGTATTTTCCGCCATCTGCAATATCAATGTTCGGTAATGACTATAAAGCAAACTACCCTTTGTTTTAAACAAGGAATCACCCCTGAAGTTTTCGCATTTGTTTTGAAAACACCCTGATAAGTATTTATTTGCAAATTGGTTGTAGAAAAAAAAATATAGTAAAATATTATAAGCTGCGTGAACGAACCCCCTGTATACTCTATACAACGAAATAATTATTCTCACATTTAGAAAAATGTGATTTGACTATAAAAAATTAACTTTTCATACTGTGAGCTGTTTTTGAAAAAGTGGGTGAATAATATTGTAATTTTGGTTGAGGCCCTATACACCTATATGAGTTCAAAAAAAATTTTAACCAAGAAATTAAAAAAAATTATTTAACTAAAAACAATTTCAAAAATAAATATAATAAGTAAGCCAAAAAGAACGAAGTATAAAAAATTTAAAATAACAATAAAGTAAGTAGCACTATTTTAAAAAAATCCAATGAAGTATATCGTTGAAATCAGCTAATATTTTTTCTTAAAAATGTATATACAAATATTATAAAAAAAACAATATACACATATTTCTGTAGAGATTAGTAGTGCATACGAAAAATTAATAAAATAAATACGAAAAATAAAAAAAAAAAAAATATTCAAAATCTTCGTGTGATCTGTTTTTGAAAAATGGAGTGAATAATATCTATTGTGATTTTGATTCACCCTATATACCTATATGATCCTATGAATGCTAATAAAAATTGTTACCAAGAAATTTAAATAACTACTTAATAAAAAATTAGAAAAAAAAAATATTATGTAGATGTCATTACGAAATAGTATAATAAAATTACAATAAAGTAGCCTGGAAAGTAGCATTATTTTAGGAAAATCTAATGAAATTATATCATTGAAAACAGCTAATAGTTTTTCTTAAAAATTTCTGTACCAAATGCCCAAAAAAGAAAACAAAAATATATAAAATATATTTCTGTAGAAATTAGTAATGGACGAAGAAATAGTAAAATATCATTAAATATTTGAAAATCTTAGTGTGCCTGTTTTTGAAAGAGTGGGTGAATAATATTGTAATTTTGGTTCACCCTAGGAAAAGAAATGACGTTCCATCCAGCCAACAGAATTGCTTTCAAGCCAGCCGCGTTAAGAGGGTCCAATTTGTCGAAAAATATCAGGAAATTCATAGGAAACTGGTCGTACTTACCATCTCTCGAGTCCAGCTGGGCCCTATACCCGCGATTGTACCGAGCAAAATGTGTAAAGGCGCACATTCACTCCCGGAGTGCAGCACGTCTGGATACAGCGCCCGAGCCCAGGTACGACCTGAGCTATATGACGTGTCCAGACCCATACCGATCCTTGATCCATACCATATCCATTCCATCCAAAGGCAGCCTGGTTTCTTTGCGACTTGAAGATCTGTTGCTGTGTTGATATTCGTCATCTCCTTCTTCACTGGCAGCGTGGTCCTGGAATATCCGTAACTCTGGATAATTTCTGTGTGATGGAATTATACCTACAATATTAAGTACTAATTATTACCTTATATTAATAAGTTTCTAAATGTTATTTAGTATAAATACAGGCAGATGTAATTTTTCTGTATTTTACAGGTTCCTAAACTCTATTTAGATTATTCTATAAAATATTTATTACATAAAAGTATTCTTCTATTAAATAATATCTTAAAAAAACATATCAAGTGCACTACTATTAGAAATATTCTTCATAAAAATTGATTCACTATAATTTATCCACTTATATAAGGTTTTTATTTCTAAAATACTATATTCATCAAACTATTTAAGTCTGAAAATGATATATTTTAATACAGTAAAACCATAAAAAAGAACTATTTATAGCAACAGAAAGTATAAAAAAGCAAACAGAAAGAAACGGAAAGTTTAACAAAAAAAGGCGGCTTTGACTTTTTTTTGTTGATCTTGCGCTTCTACCGGCCATCTTTAGATGGTGGAATTTTTCGAAAAAAATCGGGAAATTCGTAGGAAAATTGTCAATCTTACCCTCTCTAAGACTCCAGCTATGCACTACACATGATTTCCGAGCACAATATACAAGAAAAAGGCACTTTTCCTTAAAAATTCTGGAGAAAAACCGACAAAGACCTTACATCGTCAACGGTCCGTCTAGAAATGGCGAAAATCGACCGAAACGACCAATAAAATTGAGTTTTGGCGCTCGGTTTCTGATTTTTGACGCTAGGAGGAGCGCCAACTGGCGCTTTTCTTCTGTTTTACCGATAAAAAATTATGTAATTTTTTGACCTAAATTTCAAGTTTAAATGAAAATTTAGCAATATAACGCTACATTGGAGACAAAACTACTACCAGGGAAATGTAGCTACGTGTTTTCCGAATAAAATGACACCAAACAATAAACGAACAAAGCAAAATTCACATAGATATCGCATTTTAATTACCCCAATGTCCCTAATTGTTAATATCATAAAAAATAGATTTTTGCCTTAAAAACGATTTTGAAGCTTTAAAATAGTTAAGGAATTATAGATTATCATTAAATATAGTTAATTAAGCAGTTTCAGACCTATTAAACCCATATAAATTAAAATAAAATTCAAAAATATGGTGGCGGTTCGGTAGCCTTCAGAATCTTCAATTAATATAACTTTGTTGGTCGATATTTGCCGAAATAATGTAATATTTAGTTAAATAGGGCCTTATTACATCTATAAATTATAAAACAAGGCAGTAATACCTCTATTTATAACTTCTATGAGACATTTTCTTAGTCAATGTAATGGCCAAGGTTTTTTGCTTTTATTTCACCAATTTTGCTGTGAAATCAATAAAAAACCTCATTCAACATGATTCTGTGCTGTAAAAATCATGTATTTGTAGTTTTTATCAATTTCCAAGCCCCAAAACAAGAATATATAACTTCTAAAAGATATTTACTGTTATTTCCTAATTTTGGCTTGAAATCAATAAAAAAACCACGTTTAACAACGTTCTGTACCTTACTAATTATGTTTTTGTAGATTTTTAATAATTTCTAACCCCCAAAACAACACAAGAGTAAACAAGAATTTGTTGACTCTTCGATACAAAATTTGTTCGATGAAAGCTTCGAGCACTATGTATAAACAAGACGTTTTCTATATACGGTCTAAAAAAAAACAAAGGGTATGATTGCTCATGTATTTTTAAGAAAAAAAGCTCATATAAACATATAGGGCCTAAAGTGCTCCCTATATAAATAGCCGAATATGTGGAAGTAGACAACAAAATGGCATTTAAAACAGTTTTATATTCATAATTTCATACCATATATTTTGAAAAATAAATATGAACTTATAATTTCTATTAAAAGGTAACATTCAAATCTAATATTACACACGATTTATATAATCTTACTGTTTTTTTTTATTTTACAATCTTACTTATTACATATGATTTTTTAAAGATCTTTGCTTACAGTTACGATAGACTGATATTGTATTAAGTACCTATAATGGTTACATTATACTTCAACTTCATTTATTAATCTCATATATATAAAAGGACTTATTTGTGCTTCACAATGTAACACAAAGTTGAATTTTGGTCCATGTACTTTCAGAAACTGGGACCAAGCTCGATTTCACTCTACAAAATGCTTTTTTTAACACAATATATATCACCTCATACCTTGTTACCTTTTTCCACTAATTCCTTTCCTTTTTATCTTTAGGGAAACCTAAAAAATTTGCATCTTTTCCTTTGGTTATAAGAAATGGTAGAAAAAGTGGTTTTTCCTTGCACTATTTGAGCTTATTCTGTTCCTTAAGACTTGTTTAATCTCCTGAAAAGTACCCATTATTTTACATAGTTTGGTATTTTATTTTCAAAGTTACGCAGGAGAACTGGATCTAGAACAACAGAGACTAGTTTATTATCTGTACTATTCAAATGCATTACTTTACTTTGGAATATCTAGAATGTTATTTTGAGAAAATCACTTAAGATTAAAGAGTGTGAATTTTCTTTAGTGAAGACTGCTTATAATTTCATCCTATAATACAGTCAAATGGGTCCAGCCAATTGGACAAATCAGCGCTTTTTCCTCAAAGATTATGGGATCCTGCTGAGTTTGTAAATCCCCTACAAGTAATGTTTTTGTAAAAACCTTTGCTATATTCAAAGAGCCTTAAAATTAATTCCAATACAATTTCCCATGAGAATTATATTTACACAGTTTTCATGGTTGTAAAATTACTTTTTGATTGCAGATCAGTTTGAAATTACCTTTGTTTTGCACAGGCCGTACAACAGCTCTAAGACATCTCACAAATTAGGCACGTAATGTCTAATTATTGTCCAACATTTCTATGAATATTTGTATCATTCTCTATTAGTTATTCCACATATATCGTGAATTTGGCAGTGCATAGTTCTAAGTTCGTCTTGGAACAAGCGATTGGTCTCTTTTAGGACTTCTGTGATGCAGGACATCGCTTAGGAAGTAGTACTTGGTTATTGTTTTAGTATTACCTGAAGCTGAACATTGGAAAGGAAATGCATAGTTAAAATTTGGCTGTATTATAACGGGTATATTCAATTAAATGGTATTCTGTTCTGTGATGGTATTCTACCTTTTATTGTTCTTTCGTTCTTCGATGATAAAGTTAATTTTTGTCTACGCGCGCGGATAAATACGTTACTATTGTCAAATATTGAAATGAGTGAAAATGAAAAAGAAGAAAAATCTGACACAAGGCCATCTTAATTAAAAAGAAGAAGAAGAATAACTAACCTACCTTTTAGTTGTCATTATTTATCAAATTTTCTTGTTTTTAATTTTAATACATTTTTTCGTTTTGAAATATCATGTCTTCGATAGACAGGGTTCGTATTATGGTTCTGGGCGACTCTGGAGTTGGCAAAACATCTTTTGTACACCTGGCATCTCACAACGAACCCATCAAATCCCCCAGTTGGACTATCGGATGTTCGGTTGAAGTCAAATTACACGAATTCAAGGAAGGTACGAAGGAACAAAAAACGTTTTTCGTCGAATTTTGGGACGTGGGCGGCAGTAACAATCACAGAAACACCCGACAGGTATTCTACAACCCGTGTCACGGTGCCATTCTCGTTCATGATTTAACTAACCGAAAATCAGAAGAGAACTTGCAGAAATGGCTTACAGAACTACTGAATCGCGAAGCAGCCAATGGAGATGCGAACCTAAGCGGAGTCTCATCGGACAGTGAAGATCTAGACGTAGAAAATCTACTGGGTGCTAATAGTTTAATGCCCATACTCTTGGTGGGGACGAAATTAGATCAGGTAGATGATAAACGTTCAAATTCTGTTAATAAGAGTTCCAGAAACAGATATAATTCGGAAGAAATTTTGCTAGACTGTCGGCAAGCAAGGTATTTAGCTGCTGGTACATCGAATGCAGTGAAATTATCTAGATTCTATGATAAAGTGATTGAAAACAGTTTGTATGATCGAAGGAAAAACGACAGGTTTGGAACCAACACAGTTGCACCGATTTTCAGTACTAAATTTTACTCGCCACATCAGGATTAGGATAAACTATTTATGTACCTTATTAATATTGTTATTGATAGAATTAAAGATACTTTTTATATTTTTATTTAAGATATATATTACCAAAATAAATATATTGTACAAAAATTGAAAGTTTTAAAACAAACAGCGTCAACTGACTTTTTTCAAAATGTAAACATGAGAATTTTTGAATCCGAATTTGTAATAGGCCAAAAACGGGAAGTTCCTAATAAGCCACAAATCTCTGTACCGAGTGTGATTGTGGTACCACCTAGATATTGTCCATTTTAAACTGAAAAACACAAAGCCTGTTAAGTAAAACAGGAATGTCTCCCATCGCGTTAGTTTGTGATATTCCTCGAAATTTTTCGGGTCAAACTTGTCCTGTAGCATCATAACTAAAGAACAATAAGCAACGTTGAAGTTCAGTATGGGACTAAACACCCATAAACCATTAACCAGATGGCGTGACATTTCTGTAAATTCTGCGTCCTTTCTTTTGACACACGGTAGGAATACTTTTTCGATTAATTTCTCGCATTTTGCCTGTACTTCTTGAACCGTCCCCGTACACAAATTAAATCTGAAATCAAACATTTTTTATATAACTACTTAGATTATACAGGGTCCTGCAAGAGAGCGTCATGCATCATCTTCAAAAAAAATATAGGAAGTATGTAGTAGAGCCTGTTTCATGTCAATATTTTAACTTCTATATCAGGGGGGCTCAAAAAGTGTGAGTGGATTGGGATGTTTTTTTTTAAATAGCACACCCTGTATGTTTTTGAATTTTTGGCTTCCTTTCAGATCACTTTACATAATCCTATGATATGATAGTAAATATATTTCGATAGTTTCAGGGATATTAATAAATAAATCAGAAATATATATTTTTCAGTCCTTCTTGAAAAATTATTAAAAATACAAGAACTGTTCTGAAATCAAAAATATATCAGGTATTTACTTTAAGAGGGTCTGTTCTTAACTTTGCTATAAATGGTAATCGTAAATCATACAGGATGTTCAAAACTCTACGTCAAACTTTCTAAAATATAAAATACTAGCGTGTACCAGCGACTTCGTTCGCGTCGAATTAATCATTTGTAATGGTGATGATAAAGCAAAGCAAGAATTTCCATTAACATACAAACTGGATAAAATTTTCTCACATTTATGTCAGCGTGAGAAAAAACAATATGGCGATATTATTATATAACTTAGTAATATTTCAGCGGTAGTTTCATCTCGTTGGAATTTGACTTTCGAAAAATCCGTTTGCCAAAAATAAGCTTTTTACGTCAAAGCAGTTTAAGCAGAATCGTGGTTAAGAAATTACCCAACTTTTTGGAACACCCTCTGTATGATTTTTTAAAAAAATTCAAAATATGTAAAAAAAAACAAATAAATTATGCTTGTCCAAGCGTTTTCCCGAAAGACTAACCGTTTTTTAAATAACAAATATTGTAATATTTGAGGGGCGTTTTCACCCTCTTGGAATTTGAGATTCGAGAAACCCCTCCT
>NW_022146330.1:0-8283 GCF_002938485.1 Sitophilus oryzae | reverse complement strand
AATTTGAGGGCAGACATATAAAAAATGATTTATTTAATAATTGTTAGTTATATTGTAATTTTTTTAAATACCGTTATTTAAAATAGTATATTCTCTGTATAACTTCCTTCTCACATGGAAAAATAATATTTTTATTATGTTTCTACTAAATATTAATAACAGACTAAAATATGTCGAAATCTGATACAATTATTTTAAATATCTTTAATCTGTGAATAGATATTTTTATAGTTTTTTTTTAATAAATCCAAGGCATTTATATTCAAAATACAAATTTTGAAAGATTTCTTGTCAGACTAAAGTAGGGGGTCGAGACAAACTTAACAATATCTCAACAAGGGGGTCAATATATCTTAAAAAACAATATATGATTGGGAGTTATATCAGAGAAGCAGCAGCACTTGAAAATATTTGAATTGATTAATAAATCTTTATAATACATACATTGATATTTGTTTTATTAATTCTTCATCCCTATCTTGCAATCTCTGCTGAAACTAGTGCTAAAAAAATACATTTAGTTAACATAAAAGGCAAATGCTTGATATGAAACTATAAAACCTACCTTGGTAGAGTCGTATCTTCTATTTTTACATTGTTGATGTGGGTTTGTGATCTGAAAAAATAAAGCAAAGCTTTAATAACTATTAAGATAATTGTTACACAATAGACTTATAGACTTGTCTTAGTTTTAATGCATAACTTATGCATTTATTACATTACTTCATCTACTAATGATCAACTATAGTTACAAACTATTGTATTTACTACTGCTATATAAATTATACTCTACTGTAGAGTATTTCAGACACAGTATATATTTTCCTGTATATATTATTCATCAAAATATGTATCATTATAAAACTTACCTTATATTATTGGCCTGATAAAGCTATCTTTAAAAAAGTTACTGCAATCTTCGACGAATGATGTTTGGATTCTGTACTTCGCTGAAACAAAGAACAAAGCAAATTATTATATGGATACTTATTTATAATACATATTCGTTAGGTTTTAATACAAATACATAGTTTAGACCATTTTAGACCATGTTTAGACTGTTTTTTCAATCACCGGTAAAGTTTTGCTAAATGAAATAGTGAAATATTAACTGTTCTTACCACTACAATACTCAAACTATAGCTGGGACACATAAATATGTGATTAGTATGTTCTTGCATAGGCATATAATCAAAGATTTTCTTTAATTTCTTAGATTTTTCTTGATTTTCAAAGAAAAATAAATAAAATTTTTATTAGGGTTAAAATCGTTAATAATACTATTTTCTACGCATAGATGGCTCTGATTCAACACTTTTTTGGACCTCAAAATTACAGATTTCTTTAAAAATGTCGTAAGTCTGGTAATTTTTTGTTAGATGTCAGCAGAACCGTAAATTACAGACAGATTCCTAATCAAAAATCAAGTTAGCTTTCAGATTTCTTTGTTAGATGTCACCACCTATTTACGACTACAGATCGCTTTAAAATGGTGGTGATGTTTAGCGCAATCCTTCGATAGGTGGCGACAGGACCTGAAATACAGGTACCTTTACCTTAATTTTATTAGTTCCTAAGTTGCCCACAAAATCTCAAAAGCTGAAAACAATTTACCGCCAGTTTTTGAAAAATCGCCCTTTATGAAAAATAGTACTTTTACAGCTGTTGTTATATACTACTGAGCCAAACTTAACGACATATTGTAAGTATTAACAGCTATTTTTCAATAATAAACTAGGTAAATGTTATAAGAAAGAAGGAAAAAGGGGATAATAATTTATTTATTCATTATTCATCAAAACAAACACTCATTTCAAAGGTTAAGAACTTTATTTTAGAGATAATAAACTTTGAAACGTGTTTTCTAAAATTTATTTACAAAAATAACTCTCACAAATAGAAAATAAATACATTTTAAGCATATCCAATGCGGAAATCATACAGCAAATATGTCGCAACGTAAAACAAACGCGTAATGGCATATAAAGAGATCAGGGCAGGCTGAATAAATTTACAATATACATTCTATTAGAATATTTTTTGGATTTAGACTAGAAGGTATGTTTACATTAACAAAAAAAATAGTTACTCTTTTATTTTGTAGTTATTTGTGCATTTCCAATAGTTCCCTCAAAGCTGAAATATATGACTGAGCCATCTGTAGTGTCTCGAATTTACTGAGTTTCTGCTCAGCATCTAAACTAGGTATCACCTTCCTTAATCTGTCAAAAGCTTCGTTCAATCTAAAAATAAAAAATGCCATATAAGATGTTCATAGACCATACAACTTATCGGACGACAAGTTGTACAGCGGGTTTAAACAATTTACCCGTTCATTCTTCTTCGTTCCCGGGCATTAGCTGCCAGTCTTCTTCGTTTCAGGATCGTAGGAGACGGTGGTCTATCTCTGACGATACGTTTTCGTTTTTTTTTTCTGCTTTTGAAATTTAAATTTTTGTTGTTGTTGTCGAAGTCATCATCTTTGTGAAGCGTGAAGAAATTGATGTTTCCTAGAACAACATTTAAAATAGTGATGAATAAATATACAAGACCAAAACTAGAGGATCTTCTACATAGAAGTTCCTTAAATAAATAGTATTTTAATTATATTATTTATTTTTCTAGGGTTAATAGTGTAATCTTTTATGTTGGCTTCAGATACCTTTAAGAAAAAAAAGTATCTATATGTTTCACGCTCTCTAAGGTTGATTTTTTTTAAATTGACGAAAATTACTGTAGGTACTCACCATAGCTGATTTTTCTTCGGCTAACGAGGAAGCGGATAAAAATGACTCGTAAGTGTTGTTGTTGTCATAAATATCCGGCGAGGTGGTAGCCGCTAGTTGGGATTGGGCCTTCAAATTGATGGCGTCTTCTACTTTATGAAACCTCTCTATAGTGTTCCTGGTCGATGGCGGACTTGTTATAGAAATCCTGACGATGATAGTCGTCGTAGTAGCCAGTTGTGGTGTCAACTGGGTCCTCGAACGAGGAATAGTGGCATTTTATGACGTCCATACGAGAAAAAAGTCAGATTTTCTAGAAATAGATTTCAATAAATTTTAATCAAGTGCACAGTGCGCCACTGAATTTTTTTTTTCTTCTTAGCAAAATTGTGTAGGCCGTTTGATGGCGATGATAATTTGTCTCTAGATATTTTGTTGATTTCGATCTCCTTGATGGGATAGACGCAATTTCATTAATAACAATTATTAACAAAAATAAAAATAAAATTAATAAATTATTTATTTAATTTAATTTATTTTTTTTGTCTTATTAACATTATTCAAATTTATAACAATTATGTTCAGAGCAACCTACAGCAAATTAAAAAAAATAATAATAATGGTATTTAAGATAATTACAAAAAAACTGTCTTTAAAACTATGCATTTTTACCTCCCATATTTTGTAGGAACATTTTTTCATATTTTTTGATGGGGAATCAATGTGTGCTTATCTAACAATTTGGTCAGTTAATGACATTAATTTTTTTAAAGGTTGCTTTTATTGACTTTCTTAATCCAAATTAATAAAATTACGTTTAACTCATCAATTTCGCTAACAATATAAATAAAAGTCAGTGGCGCACATGTTTTTTGAAAGAAATATTTCAGTGATATCCCATGTGCACGTCCCTGGTGAATATGTCGATACTTTGTTAGCACTAAAATATGTCGCACTTATAGTAACTACCGCCCTCAAAATTTTATTCAAATCGTTAAAGGCAATTGGAAGAAAATTTTAATAAATAGAAAAAAAAATGAAGATTTTACCTCCCTGTAGGTACGAAACAAAGCAGAGTCGGTCTATGTTGATGTAAAAATAAATCTTATTTTACGTGAGGAATTACCCTAATGAAGACGTGGCACGTTTTTAAACACCCTGTAGACTTATGTGCATATTTTACTGTTTTGTAGGTGTATTGGTTTTCCCACAATTATTTTTATGGAATAAATTTTAAGAAACCACTCTGTACAGGGTGGTTCAGATTCGACGCTCACATGTTTGCCAGAAACATCAAATAAAAAAAAACTTAAAAATTCGTTTACAATTTGAAATGTAAAACCTTAGTTTGAAAAAAATCATTATAACAAAAAACAACTTGGAGTACTTACCTTAAAAAATAAATTCACAACAAATTAACTTCTCACATATTCAGAACCTGTATATTTATTACATTATTTGTTGTTTTCTTCTAGAACAAACAAACAATTCATTTATTTCCAAACCACCAATCATATTTCTGATATATTTTCTCTTCATTGGCATTCTTCCAAACACTAATATTTTTCACGCGCAACCAAAAAATAAACCGATAAAAAAGCGCGTCAAAAATGAAACAGAAAAAAAATGTTGCGGAAGACAATGAATGTCTGATACCGGAAGTAATGTGGAGCTACCGAAGACCAGATAAAAGGTAGAAATGGGACTGACCTGCCTTTTTGGTCGTGTGCCGGCACGTGCCGTCATTTAGTTCGAGCAACACCCCTAACACAGGGCTGGCTTCAGAATTTTTCATTTTTAATAAGTAAATTTTGTGGCGGCTTCAGAAAAAATTGCCCTAGGTTGGTCGCACTTATTTATTAAAAAAAAAAGTTATTATAACAAAGATCGCATGATGATTATAGTAGATATTACGTTTCATAATAAAATATTTAAATTTTGACAGAAATATTACTATTTATTGATTGGGCCTTTTTAAATTTCCCTGTCTAAAATTACTTTTTTTTTTGTTTATAACAATATATTCTGGATACTAACCTGATGAAGTAAATCTTCCAGTTTTCTTACATCAATGTACTTCAACTTCTCACTCCAAAAATCTTTTGGACTCATCAACATTACTCCAATAGAACCTGTTGAAAGAATATATATTTAGTTAGTTTTATAATTTTACTATTTTATCGAAAATCATTATTATTTGATAGATGTTAAAAATTAAAATAATATATTCAGGACTTTGAATAAGAAGACTAAGGAAGGAGCATAATGCTATCCACGTATTCATGCATGGTGGGCGGAAAAAGCACTCTAGGGTGGGGATCCTTGACAGTTCTGTTTGACGATTCATTGATTCAATTGACACATTTGAATTTGATTTGAAATTTTATGGATTTGTCAGTCTTTAAGGAGCTTATTTTATGTTATTTATTCTACTACTGATAGTTGTATAAAGGTAGTAAATCTAGATGGAAATTGTGGCAGAACTTAAATTAACAGTGACACTATCGCGATTTATCACAAATGACTCTAAAATAGTTGGTTGTGTAGCGTGCGGTAGATCTCGGCAAAAATCGAGTGAAATAATGGAACAAGTTTTCGCTAGTAAGTGACTATATAATATACTCTAAGTGATAATATAATATACATACGTGTAGTAAACCGATCATTTATGAAATTCACTTAAATTAACTAATTATGTATTTTTTCTTGCATTTTTGCTTTTATTTACTACTTGTCAAAGATTAGATGTCAAAGAATTTAGATACGTCAATTTGACTTACCTGTTTCAGTAGCGTATCGGATGTTTATAGTTATAAATAATTATTATAACTTATCTATTTTTATTAGAATTTTATATTTTATAAGAATTTTAATAACTACCAACATTTATTCACAACGTAAAATAAAAACAAAATTATTGAATCTACCTATAACGTCTACCCTACATCATAGTTTTACATTTTTTAAATAAAATTAGAACGGCACTGATAAACCGGAAATTAAGTCGGCCATATTTGAGGCCCATCGCGGTGGACCTAAGATTTTTGATATGCTCTTTACGTGATCTGTGATATGCTCCTTCCTTAGTCTTCTTATTCAAAGATTCAGGATCACAACCTAACCTAACCTAACCAAACCATGGCGATAGCAGCCATCTTGATCGCTATTTTTTTTTGAAAAAACGCTTTTTGTTCAAAATCTCAGTTAGATAGGCATAGGAAACGGAAAATATAGTTTGAAAGAGCATTTGAATCTGCTTCGATATATTTTGAAAAATACAGGGTGTTGCATTTGAAATAACGAAGTTTTTATATAAAATATATCCTTAAAATAGATCAGCAATTTTTGGTACTTCTGTATAAATTTAATAAAGCAATAACATTTTTCAGTAAAGTTTATTTCTCTACCTCACCAAACTCAGCACAAAAATTAGTTCTGAAAAGTAATGTACAGGGTGTTAATAATATATTCTACTGTAGCATGCATATTTAAATATCTTTAAATATCTCAAAAACCAAAGATTTTACCACATATTTAACCCTTATAATAAATTCTTTTTTTTGGTCCAAGAATCGAAAAATGAAATAAAATACCGGGTGTTCCATAAGAAAAAATATAACTTTGGTATGGATTATAGTTTTGAGATACCCTGTACATTTCAAAATAATTTTAAATTATGCACATTGCTTTCCTACATATACCCATAAAATATTTTGTTTCTACGTCTTGCCGTTTTCGTATAATCAACCGAGGCGAATAAGGTGCGCCACCCTGTATATGCCTAGAGAAAATTAAAAATAATTTAAATTTGTAATTTTTTGCAACGTTTGACTTGAAGTCTCAAAATAATCTAATGAGACTTTTGCACAAAAAGATTAAATAAGATTCAAAAAGTTTAAAAGGTTTCTTGTCTTCCCGACTGTTGATGTTTCTCTATTAATTTTATTTATAAGAGTATACGGTGTATCTTTTTAGTCAAAATTCTTTCAAAGTAACTAAAAACCGCATTTCCGAAATGTTCTATCAAGCGCAATTAAAGAAGTTGTTAATTTTAACAGTATTTTTTAAAAAAAAATATTTAGTTTTCTATTTCATATGAGTCAAGAAATTGTTATAAACAAATTGTTTACTTAAGTAGGCGTGTCTAAAATTTGGGTGAGCCTTAAATATTAATTAACCAATACCAAAACGGT
Organism: Sitophilus oryzae; assembly: GCF_002938485.1. Classification (NCBI taxonomy): domain Eukaryota; kingdom Metazoa; phylum Arthropoda; class Insecta; order Coleoptera; family Curculionidae; genus Sitophilus; species Sitophilus oryzae. Next base: position 1,364 of record NW_022146330.1, on the reverse strand, counting down.
ACGGTAAATAGCTGGGACAATTCAATTGGTCATTCTGTCGATGGTACGATTTTGCAGGATACGTGAAAGTATCGTCTAGTTGAGTAGGCTATTGGCTACATTAACATATACGTCTAAAAATATCACTGTGGTAACAGATATATAAATTTAATTACTTAGATAGAAACAATTTCATTAAATATATTCAAAATGGTAGAATAATACTTAAATCATGCACATTATACATTCTGATTTTTGTCTTAATTTGATCAGGAAATACTCTACTACAGATTTTTCACAAAAAAAAACATGAAAGATGAATAAAATCTCAAACATCTCAAAAACACCCAATAAATTTGGCGTTTAAATTCGATAAACACTCTGTATATCATCTGAGGCAATGAATATAAACTAGCCGGGTAACAAATCTCTAGAAAAATGTTGTTTATGAAACACAGTTATAATCCAATTTTGTCTGGTCGTATATATACAGAAGAAAAAATGATAAATATCGCGTGGTGGAAATCATAATTTAAAATTTATATTTCTGTGTTATTAATTATGTAAATTACAAACTATTAATATCGCTGTTCATTTTTTTAATAGCCTCGTGTTTTGCTAAAAAAGTCTGCAAGTTTTTGCTGTCGCATATATTATTCTTTTTTATAATTATTAATTATTATACATTGTTTTTTTTTCAAAAGATCTTAAATACTAAAAAATAATAATTTGGAAACGTCATATTATGTTTTGTTTTAAAATGTGACAGAAGCACAAAATTTATTTAGTTAAATGCTACGGAAAGGGGAAATAGTTATCAGAAAATGTGATACTTTAACAACAGCAAAAAATATGATGTTAATCAAAATTAATAATCCATTAATTATAATTAATTAAAACATCTATCAAAGAAAGAAATGGAAATTATATTACTATAGAAACGCCTTTTAATTTTTACGAAATTTCAACTATATTTTCATGTTTTTTTGAATTTTCTCTAAATGGATACCTTCCATATCAGCTCCCTTCCGTTTCCCTTCCGTTTACATAAAATATTATATCATGTAAATGAAACGGGATTAACCACTTTAAAACAAGGAACATTTTTTATGAAGAATGCATTTTCCTCAAAATGTAAATAAAAAAAAGTTTTTCTTCTTGTAAAGACAATCCAGGAACATACTCATCTAGATATTATTTTTAATAATATTGAACTATATATAAACATCGTTTCCGCAAAATGCCAAAGAAAATAATTACAGTTCATCATAAATTTAATATGATTACATTTATACTGACATTTAATCTAAATTGATATTTTCCTGTTAATTTTATTAAAACACATGTTAGAACTACTGTTAATTTTTCCGATTCTTATTGAAATT
>NW_022146329.1:38516-44876 GCF_002938485.1 Sitophilus oryzae | reverse complement strand
CAGCCGCAGCTATTTAATTTATCAAAACATCGTCGTGGAAAATTAAAATTTTCCGCTTTTTAATGAAGACGAATGGCCTTTTTTTTCGCACCGTGCAGTTTGTCGTCGACCCACTAACTTTTTCCCTGGTTAATTAATATTTTTCTGATTCTGTTATTTCGGGTTTTTTTGTGTTTTGTGTGGGATTACATGAATATTATGACGGATTCTCCTTTTTTTGTCTGAATCTCTCTTTATATTATGTGACGGATTGAAAAAATAATCTCTTTAATTTGCCGATGGTTATTTTTAATCAGAATCCTTTTTATGGAGATATACCAGTGACAGCTTAACCATGAGGTCGAATGGTCAACTTTTGCTTTGATAATATGTACTCACACTGGGTTAGAGAACGTTTAGTTTCAGAAATCTGCCTAATGCTTAACCCGATCCTGTCATGTTAAGCCACACCCAAAATTCCAAACACACGTGCTTTGTTGTTTTTAAGGCTTGATTAAGGTGTGCAGAGCTTCAGCATTTGCCTTAAAATAACGAGCAATTTGTTACAAAACCATATAAATTTTATATCACTGTAATCACAAATGTATGGTAACGGAATTTTAAATTATGTCTTTATTTTATTGTCTTAATTTATTCATGAGCAGGTTTAAAGTGGAGGCTAAGAATCAGTTTGAGTATTTCCCAAGAGTATGGTTTAGGTATGTGGATGATATTGCTGTTTTTGGCACACATTCAGACACCATAGATAATTTTATTTCTAAGTTAAATAATCGTTTTCCTTCCATTAAATTTACACATGAAATCGAGAACAACAACAGATTACCATTTCTAGATGTATTAGTTATTAAAAATACTAATAATTGCCTGGAATTTGATATCTATAGGAAAAATACCACTACACGCAGATATATTCTTAATGAATCATATCATAGTATTGAACATAAAATGGCTAGTTGAACATAAAATTTCTAAGTTCATAGATTATTTAGTTTTCCACTTTCCAACGAAAGATATGAAACAGAAAGAGATTACATTAGAAATGTAGCTGAGTGTAATGGATATTCTCCTTTACTAGTTGATAAAATAATTAGAAAACGTAGGTATAGGTTAATGGTTTTAATAAATGGTTAATTTCTGAAAGTTCGACTTTTCAAGTGGAGAAAGATACGTCAAAATATTTTTCAATACCGTTTGATAGACAGTTATCCCGTGGTCTAAAAGGATTTTTTAAGAATGTCAGTAGTAGAGTATTAAATATAAACTGTGCTCTGGGTCTACAGTTGGTTTTCCCTCGATTTTTCCTTCACTTGACTTTAAAAGACACAAAACACACGTAATAACACGAATCAAAATGCATCATCTTCCAAAACGCAGATATTTGACAAAGAAAGTTGACACAAAATTATAACCTATCATTTAGCAAGACTTTGACAAACCTCAAAAATCTAAAGGCGAGTTCATACGCATCGGCGTCCGTTTGTCGTTCATCGTTCCGTCAAACCCATAAAATTGAAATACGATCTGTGATTTTTGAAATAAACCAATAAAACTGGTACACAACAAGAGATGACGCATGACGGATTTATATTTAAACCCATCCATAGTTAACTTAAAAAATATTAGAAACTTTTTTAGTAAAATAAATAGATTGGTATGGGACGTAATCTGGTTTTCTTCTGTCATCGTCTGTCGAAATCTTACCTGAGAAAAAAAAAAACAGAGTATACTAGGAAGCGGTATGATCTATTTCAACACGATAGCGGTGAAGTTTCATAACTAAATACAAATAGTATATAAAAGGAACATTCGGATAAGCTACGTCTGGTACCATATATGTTACTAATCAAATTTCATTAGCAAAACCTTATTAGGAAGCTAGCTCCTCGCCCGACGCCTTTTTCTGACTCATATACATTTGCAATCTTGGGCGCGCTTTTAAGACGAAACTTTCCGGGAATAGTTTAACATTAATTGACGAAGTTTGTGTGTGTATTAGAAACACACCTCCTGCATCTCATTTGCATCAAAGAGACCGTGTATATGGGCCAATTTTGGCTCGGATCTTCGCTCGAGTTTGTTTCCTTTGCACGCCCTGCGACTTTATTGGTCTCCGCTTGCTGGAAGAGTCGACAAACATCTTAAACACATAAAAAAGTATTTTTTACCACAAGTACTTGTGGTAAAAACGACTTACTTGCTAAAGTGGAGGCAAAGGAATTACGTCATTCTGAGACTCTACCCCTAAGGACAGTACAATTGCTGGATTGTTAGGTGTTTATAGCCATTTTGTGGTATTGGAAACCGATGACTTCTGTTATGATCTTCTCTTTCAGCTAAGAAGCTAAGAAACAATGTCAAACCACAACATGCTCGAGCATCAATAGCCTTTGAATCATCACCACATTAGCCATGAACCATGGCCACCAAAATCACACGATCTGACTCTCATACACGATGGGTCAAAAGCTGTCAAATTTTGGACACCCCCAGCAGACTTAGGAGCATGAAGTTTAAACAGCCTTGAATGGGATACTCCAAGCAGACATCGACGACCTTCTCGGGACCATGCTCAGCCGTCTCAATGGGTGTATCAGAAATTGGGAGTCAGTATCACCCTATTGACTCAGATTTTGCATTAAGTTCTTTGATAGAGCTGAAAACATAATCAATTACTGAGTCAGAAGCTGCCATCACGTGCACCAAGAATTATTAAAATCTTATGAGTATATGTAGGTGTCCTCTTTTTTTGTGTTACTTAATATTAATTGAATATTGATTCGTAAAATAAAACAAAAATTATATTAAAATGGCGCCGTGCCGCACAGTGGATCGACCCAATGCAATTTGCTGAACATTCAGCAATTATGCAAAATTACTAACTTAAGTCATTTTTTTGAATAAATGTGTTCTAAAAAATTCAAATTTGTTAAAAATACTCATAACTTTATTAGAGATAACTTACTGAATAGTACAGGGATGTTTTTCCAGAATATATATTTTCCTTAAAAGAAATATAAAAAAAATAAGAAAGAAGAAAGTCCAATATCGTCGTTGTTGACAAAGGTATGAAAAAACTTCTATACAGATGTTGTCTAGTTTGAAATGGTGCATATCCTAAAAAATATTTTGTTGAATACAGGGTGTTCCAAAAAAAACGATAAAGCTTTAAGTTTTTTTAAATTGCACCCCCTATTTTTCTGTACATAATTGGATATTGGATATAGCATCATCTTCATCTGATTCACGTAAAATACACAGAGTATATACAGGCCCATTTAAATTAAACAAGTTATTGCCGTTCAAAGCTAATAATTATTTAAAATAAATTTATAGACACTCTGTACTAGGTAGTAGTATTTTTATTATTGCAACACAAAATTTAGTAAATAGAAAAACTTCAGTACAATATTTGGTTTTGAAAACATAATTTTTTTTTTCTAAAAAGACTCAAATATCTTAGATTTAAGTTGTTGTGATCTTCTGGGGGAGTGAACATGATTTTAGTTTTATCGATGTTCAGTTTAAGTCCCAAGGCCTCGTATGCCCATGTATATGTGTTAAACATTTCTTGCAATTGCTGTAACGTTTGCAACTAGAGCACAGTCATCAGCGTATTGAAGTTCGGTGATGAATTTTTACGTCTTTTTATGTTGTGTTCAACACGTCTCACAGTGGGGTATTTGACACAGATAGTTTATCGAAGTTTTTTTATGTAGACCTTATATAAATTATTGCTATTTTCAATTAAAGAGGAAATAATATGAACAAAATAAAGGATAATTCGTCGATTCTAAAAAAAGAAAGAAAAATCACTGTTCCAGTGTTTCCACGGTCAATGCCACTAATGCCAGTAGTAATATCGCAACTAATACTACTAATGCTACGACTGATCCGCGAGCAATGCTCATACCACTACATGATACAAGAAGGTTAGATAAGATCCTTGGCGGTCGCAAATCTGTTCTCCGCGCGCATGACGTCACTAGGGTAGTAATTTTCTGTTAAGCTCCGCCCACTGCATGCGTAATATCTTATCTAACCCTCCTTGTATCATGATACTACTAAAGTCGCTACTAATGCCAAATTGTGCTATACTGCTAATGGCACTAATGCGATCGCTTTGTACACAACAATGCCATCGCGGTTTACACCTCAAATTAGTATATCACTGATTGGCAAATTAGAGGAAACCAAGAATGTTTTTCTCATTTTATCAGCAAAGTCGCAGTATTTTATTTTACTGTATGAAAGCCCAATGTTTACTAAGTAAAACGTATATAGACAATATGCTGAATTCTTCGAAATGCGCAACTAAATCTCTAAGTATAATAAATGTCACAAATTTAATCAAATTTCCTGAATCGTTAGTATAGAGAATATCAAAATAAATAATACGTTTTTGTAGAATACATACCTGCAGCTTGCTGAGCCATTTTCAATCAAAACAATAATATAAACGTAAAGAGAGCACAAGAACAACAACAATTTATAATTTAAACATAAAATTTAGCCATTTACCTCTTATCTGTGAGAAGTAACAACTTTGACGTTTCGTTGAAACAAATGAATGCAACTAAACACACCCATAGCAACGCCATTCATGACAGACATGATTTAACTTATCATTTATCTTTTTTTGGAAAATCTTAAACACATTTGCTTTTTCGAATTTCGATCACCTTTTTCATGCTAATACCCCACCGTGCGTCTGTTGACCGCCGTCCTATCTGTATCTAATGCCCAAACCTCTCTCCTGCAGTTTGCTGTCCACTATAATGCCATGAATATATTGAATAGGAAAGGCGCTAAGACAGATCCCTGCCTAACGCCTGTGATCCATGATATGACACTCTTGATTTGTTGTTGTTATGGAGGCTTTTACACACTGTAAGAAATTTGATGGGTACTCAGAACTTTTTCATAATTGCCCAAAGTGCATCTCTGTTCACAGAGTCGAAGGCTTTTGTTAGATCGATAAATGCAACGTAAAGTTTAGACTGCTGCTCTTTTACTTTTTCCTGTAGTTGTCGGATGGAGAATATGGAATCGACGGTACCGCGGTTGGTGCGAAAACCCGTTTGCGATTCTGGGATGATTTTTTCTGTATGTGAGCTGCCTTAAAGTTGTCTGCTAGTCTTGGATTGTGTGGATTTGCAGTGACGGCTTGATGTGCTCTATACTTTTGTTCTAACAAAGCCTGTATATGCGGTTGATTTGCGTTAAACCAATCTGGTTGTTTCTTTTTGTTGGATTTTCCCAGTACTGCTTCGCTGGTTTTGTGAATCACATCTCTTAGTTGTGTCCAGCTATGTTCAGCATCAACGATTGAGATTGAAGTTATCGGTGGAAGTGATTCTTTGATGGCTTCCCGGAGGGCGTCGGCGGTATCGTTGTTCTCTAGACCCCGTACGTTCAATCTGGTCATCTGGATTTTCATTTTTGAGATTAAAAGTCGGTGGTCAGTGCGACATTCGGCATCTACTCTGGCGTTTGTGAGACTGACATCTTTTAGGTGCGTCCTTCGTACGATTACGTGGGCTCGGATGTTTCCAGGTACCTTTAAAGGTACCTTTTTTAAGGTTAACCTTTTTTTTTCCAGGTGAAGTTCCGACTAGTGACACCCCCACAGATTACAATTTCATGCTCTCATATAGATCTATATATCTCTGTCATCGTTGATGCAGAACATGGCTGGACACAACTAAGAGATGTGATTCACAAAACCAGCGAAGCAGTACTGGGAAAGTATAACAAAAGGAAACAACCAGATTGGTTTAACAACCGCATGCTGGCTTTGTTAGAACAAAAGTATAGAGCACATCAAGCCGTCACTGCAAATCCACACAATTCAAGACTAGCAGACAACTTGGCAACTCACATACAGAAATCGTACAAACGGGTTTCGCGCACCATGACCGTGTCTCCATCCGACAACTTCTGGGAAAAGTAAAAGGAAACGGCAGTTAAGCTTTACGTTGCCGTTTATTCGACTCTGTGAACAGGATGCACTTTGGGCAGTATGAAAAGTAGGTACCCAACAAATTTCTTACACAGTGTAAAAGCAACAACAAAGAGTGTCATATCATGGATCCCGCAGGCGTTAGGCAGGATCTGTCTTGGCGCCTTTCCTATTCAATGTATTTCGGCATTGTAATTGGACAGCAATTACGGGAGAGGTTTGGAGCATTAGATACAAGGACAGTCAGCAATAGACGCACTTGGAAATTCGAAAAACAAATGTGTTTGAATTTTTCCAGATAAATGATAGGATGGAAATCCTGTCTGCCATGAATGGCTTTGCTATGGGTGTGTTTAGTTGCATTCATTTGTTTCAGCGAAACGTCAAAGTTGTTACTTACC
>NW_022146329.1:28905-36118 GCF_002938485.1 Sitophilus oryzae | reverse complement strand
TGGGATATAAACTTATACGAACTTTTTCACTTATTTTTATCTGCAGAATATGCTACCGAAGTTTCCCAAATAAAATTCAGGCCACCCTGTATAGACTCTCATTTTTTCCAACCAAATCTATACTACTAAATCCTTAAGTGACTGACTCACTGATTAATCACGACCCTGCTCAAACCACTCAACGTAAGAAGTTCAATTTTGGCATACAGGTTGATTCTAGGGTGTAGAGGTTCGATAAGAAGGAATTTTTCGAAATTCCAGTTGCAATGGGGTGAAACCACCCCTCAAATATTACAATATATTTTATTTAAAAAACGGTCAAGTTTCCGAAAAAAACGCTTAAACACCTATATTTTATTTTGTTTTTTTACATCTTTTAAGATTTTTTAAGAATGTATACAGGATGTTTCGAAAAATCTGGTCTTTCATTAATCACGATCCTGCTTAAAGCGCTTGACGTAAAAATGGCTAATTTTTGGAAAACGGATTGATTTTAGAGTGTAGAGGTTCGATAAGAAAGGATTTTTCGAAACTCGAATTCTAAGGGGGTGAAACCACCCCTCAAATATTAGAATATTTCTTATTTAAAAACCGGTGAGTTTTTCGGAGAAACTCTTAAACGCGTATATTTTATTTTGTTGTTTTACATATTTTAAGATTTTTTAAAAATTTATACATTGTGTTTCATAAAATATGACCATTGAATAATCACGATTCTGCTTAAACTGCTTGACGTTTAAAGCTGATTTTTTGCAAACGTATTGACTGTGGGGTGTAGTGGTTCGCAAAGGAGGGGTTTCTCGAATCCCAAATTCCAAGAGGGTAGAAACGCCTCTCAAATATTACAATATTTGTTATTTAAAAAACGTTAGTCTTTCGGGAAAACGCTTGGACACGCATAATTTATTTTGTTTTTTACATATTTTGAAATTTTTTAAAAAATCATACAAGGTGTTCCAAAAAGTCGGGTAATTGATAAACCACGATTATGCTTAAACTGCTTGACGTAAGATGCTTATTTTTGGCAAACGGATTTTTCGAAGGTCAAATGCCAACGAGATGAAACTACCCCTCAAATATTACCAAGTTATATAATAATATCGCCATATTGTTTTTTCTCATGCTGACAAAAATGTGAGAAAAATTTATCCAGTTTGTATGCTAATGGAAAGTATTGCTTTGCTTTATCATCACCATTAGAAATTATAAATACGACGTAAACGGAGTTGCGGGTACACGCTAGTAGTTTATTTATAGTAAACTATAAATAAACAAAGGGCTTGTTTATATTTCGCTTCTATATGTTGGGTTAAAACAAATCAGATCGATCTGTATACCTGTCAATTTTAAATACCTTGCAATACTGATAACCAACACACAAAGTATATTTCCTAAAACTACACAATTAATTCCTAATCTACCACATTTTGAAAACAACATCCCCCCGCGAGCAGTAACTTTACCGTTTAATCGACTACGAGCTCGGAATATTTACGCGTTTCACCACATAAAGGCGCCATTTTAACCGCTAGCGACCTCTATAAAAAACAGAGGTTGTAGGGGGTGGCGGTGGATTTAAAGCCACCTTCACTCCCTCCCCTGCTTTGGAGCAGCGACATAAAACAAAATTAGCTCGTTTATATTCGGGAAACAAAAGAGGGGTAATTAGTAATTAGTTAATTTTCACCTTTGCCTGTTTGCCTGAGCGTAGTTTCGAGGAGGGGAAATAAGCGTGTTTCGAAACGCTCTGAACTAGGATAAAGAGTTTGGAGGGTACTAGAATACGCACCGTTAGATGTCGCATTGAGTTTGGAGTGCTTAATACTATAGCGTTTTTTTTAAACATTACCACTGCGAACGGCAGCTTTTCGTTGGTAGAGCAGTCGTGGATAAGGTATTTCACTGGAAAGCAACTAACTAACAATAATAAATCGAAAATACAAATATTGGGCGCCAGGCATGAACAGAGAAAGAAACACTTTCGTTGGTAGAGCAGTCGTGGATAAGGTATTTCACTGGAAAGAAACTAACAATAATAAATCAAAAATACAAATATTGGGCGCCAGGCATGAACAGAGAAAGAAAACACAGTTGTTTATTACTTAAAACTAGTGACTATATTCATTCATGATGTATTCTGATGGTAAATAGCATTGTACAATTTTAATAATTATTATAGTGGTTACCATACATGTAAATTTATAGAAAATTTATAAAAGGTAGCATTAGTTTAATTAATTTGATATATTTTATATGATGTTAAATCGAAGATGTTGCAACCCGTAGATTCTAGAATCTATGTTTGGTTATTCAACTATTAAAATAGCGCAAATATAATATCTAAGAAAGTAATACTATTACAAGACGTAATGTAATGACACTTAAGATCTAAATCATATTTTAAATACTAAATCGACATGAATGTTCTTAACGATCTAACCACTAAACATAGTCTGTACGATATTATTTAAGATGTACGTTATTATGTTAAGGTGTACGTTATTATGTTAAGATGTACGTTATTATGTTAAGAATGAAAACTAGAACTTAAATCTACACTAAGCTGTTCTTTATGTAATCATGCTTCAAACAGTAACAGCGTGAGGTGGGCTCATATCTCTGTACTGTCTCTCGGCTATCCTGTTGGCCAATACAACAAAAGAGGCCAGAATGAGGACACCATGAATCAATACAGCCGTAACTACTGACTAGGCTTAGAAATGGGAACGAAGCAGCACGCTACATCCATACTGTGGCAATATGGGGACACTACCCGTACCTTAGATACTGTCCGTACCTTGGACATCCAACCATAAGATAATGTCCGTAACTTGGACATCCGTCCATAAGACCCTAAAAATACGAAACTCTTGTTTAAAATCAAACAAGGTCTAATAAACAAAATAAACCTACCTCGAAATACTTCCGAGGGCTCTATAATAAACAAAGACAATTTTCCTTTATTCCAATACACATTCTGGAGGACAAAAGCAAAGGAACGCCAATGTGCCAGAAAATACAAATACAAGTTAAGTTGGGATATCCAAAACTCTACCCTAAAAATATGCAGTAATAATATCGAATCTAAAAGGATAATATCTCATCTTTACCTGTTGCTTTGAAATAGCAGGTGATTCATATAGATTATACAGCAAGATTTAAATAATTACCATTTCTCAAAGCCGAGTTGCTGAAGTGAGGTTAAACGCGGAGAGCGAAACCTTGGAGCGATGTTGACAGCGCTTCCACAGAGCAGTGAAACGATAACAGGGTTGTCGACTAGAGAACGTAAAAATTACGCCAAGCGCGTCTAGTAAATTATCAGGCCTGAACGATACGGTATCCGGTGATGATACGCCAGACATCATATATCATATATATATATATAAAAAGACATGTAACGACTAAAACGTTCAATACACTCCCCAGTACAAAATTCTGCCTCCCTAGAAATTTGATGATTGTGGTATCAGTGTAAAGATAAATTTATTGGCACTATTTTTTTATTATTATTTTTATCTTCGGTTAGGTGGGTTTATACCGGGGTAAATCAAAAACGTTGTTTTCACAATAAATTCAAAACACCCTATGTATCTTAGATGTATTCCCAACATATCTTTTTTTGAATTATCCCATTATCTCTATTCCTTTATGAGCTACACATGTTTAAGTAAAGTATTGATTTCAGAGATTCTTTTATTGACAAAACAATAATTTTATAAATGTTCACCTCTCACTAGCACAAACAGCTCGAGGTCTATATATATAAAAAAGACATGTAACGACTAAAAACGTTACAATACACTCCCCGGCACAAAATTCTGCCGTCCTAGAAATTTGATGATTGTGGTATCAGTGTAAAGATAAATTTATTGGCACTATTTTTTTATTATTAATTTTTATCTTCGGTTAGGTGGTTTGGTTTGGTAATAGGACGAAGACGAACAGCTGTTTTAAGTTCATCGTACAAATGTTCGATTGGATTGAGGTCAGGACTACAAGGAGGCAATTCCTATCTTCGTAGTCCAACTCCATCCAGGTACTCGTTATCTACTCCTACTCCTAACTCGTTACCCCGCAAAACGTGGAGCCTGGCCTTATCATGCATCAGTATAAACTGATTTCCAATGAAAGCATCAAATAGAACATATATGGCAGTATGTATGTACTGCCATTACTCGCTGACGAGTATTTGACACGCATCAGAAGATGGTCACGCAAGGCGTTTTCCTTCATGAGCCTTTTTGAGACTGAAAAGCCCGATACGTAATGTTATCTGTCTACCGCACACCGAACATTCAAAAATATCATTGCTCAGTTGCCTCCCCACTTTTTGGTTGTCGCTGTTAACTGAGTTTACAACTCTCCTCCATTCCGTTCTATTGTGAGCCGCTTCTTCCCACTCATTCTGCTTGTTAATCCCCTTTAAGTTGTCGTGGAAAATATCCTTGTACCTTTTGATTTGTCAACCCGGCCTCCTCTTATCTTCTACAAGCTCACCGTAAAGTAGAGATGTTGGTATGCGGTTTTCTTGCATTCTTCATACGTGACCAGCCCATCTTAAGCGGGACATTGTAATCATGACTTCAATACTCTCGCAGTTAGCCCTTTCAAGGACCGATACGTTTGAGACATGATGGAACCATTAGATTCTTAAGAGTTGTCTAAGATGTCTCTGTTGCAACTTGTTTAATGCGTTCATGTCGGCGGTACGGCACACAGGTTTCGCTTCTATATAACATGGTGGCAATTATTATTGCTCAGTACACTGCAACTTTCGTTTATGTGCTCAAGTCATGATTGTAGAAATCACTGTCTTTTAATTTCCAGAATGCTCTTGAGGCGTTGCTAATCCTGTGCTGAATTTCAGAGTCGATATCGGCCTTTTCCGAAATCAAACTGCCGAAGTAATTGAATTCCGCTACATATTCCAATAGTTCTTCTCCGATCTTTACAGTATTGTTGTGATCCTTCGGGGGAGTGCACATGATTTTAGTTTTATTGATGTTCAGCTTAAGTCCCAAATTCTGTGATGAATTCTGCACGTGTTTTTGCCCTGAGTCTTTTTATGTTGAACAGACCGCCGTCGCCGTCGTATCTGCATGCCCAAACCTCTCTCCTGCAGTTTGCTGTCCACTATAATGGAGAGCGCTGCCAGGAATATATTGAATAGGAGAGGCGCTAAGACACATCCCTGCCTAACGCCTGTATTTGTTAGGAATGGGTCGCTCAGTGATCCATGGTGTGACACTCTTGACTTGTTGTTGTTATGGAGGCTTTTACACACTGTAAGAAATTTGTTGGGTACTCCGAACTTTTTCATATTGCCTAAAGTGCATCTCTGTTCACAGAGTCGAAGGATTTTGTTAGATCGATGAATTCAACATAAAATTTAGACTGCTGGGCCCGAATTCTGTAACTTTGATATAAAAACGTTACGCTTTCAAAGCGGTGAGCGCAAGTATTCGATCAGCGAAACGCAAGGCAGTCCATTTTGGTATTCTCGTTGCCATGCGAATCGTGTTCTGGATACGCGTTGAGCACATATTGGCAACATCAGAATTTTTAATGTAGGTAATAGTCAAAAATTGATAACTGACGGATGTAACAATGAAAAATATCAATGTTACGTGAATTTCATAACCTATTGTTGAGTTATGTCAAGCTAGATTTCTATGGATATGTCATTATTCTTATTATACGAGGGAAGTGTTGAAGACGCTTCTCAGCATTTTCGATGTTTTGAACAATATTTATAGCTGCCGAATCGTAAATTATCAATTATTTATTGAGGAAATTATAGAAGACGTAGTAATTTGCACTAAAGAGCAAGATAACACAGTTCGACAAGCAAAACGATCCTTTAAGGCAACCGTTTTCAAAGCGCTCAGCGCAATCAGTAAACACGCTAAGCGCGTCAGACGAGAATACTGAAATCGTTAATTAAGTGCGCGCTCAGCGAAAATTAACGTCATATACGCTGAGCGTCTAAAAGCGCTTAGCCTTTTCAAAGTTACAGAATACGGGCCCTGTTCTTTTACTTTTCCTGTATTTGGCGGATGGAGAATATGGAATCGACGTCACCGCGGTTGGTGCGAAAACCCGTTTGCGATTCTGGGAGGATTTCTTCTGTATGTGGGTGCAGGCGGTTTGATATAATTTTTGCAAGATTTTTTCCTCCAATAGCCAGTAGTGAAATTCCTCGGTAGTTTCCGCAGTCTGATGCGCTTCCTTTATTCTGAAATATATTAACTCTATTCGCATTGCAAAAGTCCTGAGGTACCTCTCCGCTTTCCCATATGACATCGAAGAGAGCCTTAATATGACAAATAAGTTCTTTACTTGCACACTTATAGATTTCCGCCTGAATCGCGTCACAGCCAGCAGATTTACGAGTATTGTTTTTAAGCTGTTCTATGGAGTCCTTTATTTACTGTTCTGTTATTGGAATCTCTAATACATCGAGGCTGTTATACTGAGGTACCGTGTTGAGTGCTTCCATATTGGGGTTATTTTCTTGGTTAAGGATATGGCTGCAATGCTCTTTCCAGCTGTTTCTTATTTGCTCTTCCTCTTTTAGAAGTTCGGCATTTTGTGCCATGATTGTATATTTCTTTTACAGCCTCGAAGAATTTACGATAGTCGTGATGCGTGGAATACTCTTGAATCTGATGGACACTTAAAACGGACATCATAAGGAAACTACTGAGGGTCGCACAACGTTCAATGGAACGAAATATGCTGGGAATAACGACCCAGGAAATATATATCATTCGCAGATTACAATCCCTCAAAAGGCAATGGGCAGGACACCTGGCAAGAAGGATAGACAACAGATGGACCACAAAAATTACAACATGACGAAAAAAGACCAAACCTGGGGTGGGACCATGATATTAGGAAATTAGCAGGGATAACTTGGGCCCGCATAGCCAACTACAAAGAGAATGTTGTAGACAAAGGTAAAATAAACAAACAAAGTAAACACACAAAGGTACACAAACAAAAGATAATACCAAACATTATACAAATAATATTGTCAGTCTTATTGTTTAAAATAAACATTTATATAAATGTTCACAATGTCAAAGAATAAAAAAATTAGAAATGATATTCAAAAATATTTAGTTAGCTTATAGTAAAAATATCAATGACCTCTAAATAAATTTATTTCGGTGTCATTGGTAAATATAGCAATAGCAAACATTAGACC
>NW_022146329.1:14278-28897 GCF_002938485.1 Sitophilus oryzae | reverse complement strand
TATATATATATATAACTAATATCTGAATATCAAATCTATGCATTGGAATTCAAAGCAAACTCCGATTTACTAAGATATAAATTAAAACAAAATAAAAAAATCACTAAGTTATATTATTAATCCAGATTCTAACTTGTTCTACCTGTATATTAAGTGCCCAACGAATAACACACTCTTTAATTTAATTAATATCAACTATATAATAATTAAATAATATTATAAATAAATCTTTACCAACCTTAAACAAATTTTAAAAAGCTAGAAAAAAAATAACTGCTTCACAGTCTAAATTATATAAATAAATAATGTATTTATTTAAATAGTAACTGTAGAAATTACTAGGAAAATACAAATTATTCTCAAAATTATTGTATATTTTCAGAATGTCAGAACAATATAAATAAAGTGAAGTTGTGCGAGAAAGAAAAAGAACAGTCAGCTATTTACGACGCCTCAGATTCAAATTATAAGTATCGCGTAGGCTTTTAGCCACATTTAAATTCTGCCCTGTTTACAGAATATGAACAATGATATTTGGCATCAATAAATAAAAGAAGAGAAAATAATTCGATACTAATATTGTTATTAACCTCAAAGTTTTCACGCGCCTATGTAAACAATTTCAAACAAATAGTTTCGTACATATTTATGCATTCTAATAAAAATAAAATGTGCCATCAAAATTAGTTTCGTATTTATAAAACGATTTACTATTACTTATATGTAGAATGCACACATTTTAAGACAAGAAATACCGCAATTTTCTAAACATGAATAAAACCAAACTTTCAAGTAAAATGCTGTATAACTAGGTACGTAAAAAAATATAAAAAATATGCAAATTTGTTTCATGAATTGGTACTATAAATTTTATCGTTAATTAAGAAAACAAAACTTAAGTCAACAAAGATCTGCAAGCCAAATAAGATTCGAAAAATCAGAAAATAAAATTTATTGAATGAATAAGGTTCTTTTGAAAAAAAATAAGCACAAACTGGCCCCGTTCGTTGGTCGCCACTTATGTAACGCAACGTAATAACAAAATAAAACTTTATTAATACATTACGGCGACGGTTACCTAATAGTTAAATAACATTAAAGATTCAGAAAACTGTTATTAGGAAAAGATATTTGCCAAGATGGAACCTCATTCATGCAATAAAACAAATAAGTTTCTACTCTACTAAATCTAAATATATTAATTAAAATTAATGTTTGATTATAAAATACGTTTGTTTTATAACAACCAAAAAAACAATGAAATAGGTTTAAATTTTGAAAATGAGGTTAAAATATTATTTAAATTTGTAATTAAAGTACATATATAATTAAATTGAAAAGTATATAATTAAGTGAAATATTACAGATGTTGAAAACTACTAATAGAAAAATTAATAAAATTAAATCAGACTTTACTATCTATACCTTTTTATAGTGTACCCCAAAATAAAAGTATACAAG
Organism: Sitophilus oryzae; assembly: GCF_002938485.1. Taxonomy (NCBI): domain Eukaryota; kingdom Metazoa; phylum Arthropoda; class Insecta; order Coleoptera; family Curculionidae; genus Sitophilus; species Sitophilus oryzae. Next base: position 27,436 of record NW_022146329.1, on the reverse strand, counting down.
CCTGGGTAACTTATCCAACAACAGCAGTTGAGCACGGCAATGTTGAACAGGGTTGAACAGGGTGAACTCCAGGAACTACAGTTGCATCAGCAAGGCCACAAATCTTTGTTGAGTTGGAAAACAGGGTGGATGTCTCGACACCATGTAATCACGTGCAAGTGAAAGTTAGGATAAAACCATCCAAAGCAAGGAAGGCAAACCAGGAAAAGTAAAAAACCAGAAAGAAATAACCAAAATCAAGACCCTGTGGACAATATTTAAATTAATAATTATAGATTTTAGGTTATGATACCTTACCCCAAAGCGTAACTAGCAATTCATCAAGGAAAAGAAAGCAAGGAAGGCAAACCAGGAAAAGTAAAAACCAGAAAGAAATAACCAAAATCAAGACCCTGTGGACAATATTTAAATTAATATTTGTAGATTTTAGGTTATGATACCTTACCCCAAAGCGTAACTAGCAATTCATCCAGCAGTCCATCGACAATTAAAAAAGTTAGTGGATCCATTCCAAAACTGTCCAAATCTAATGAAAATTATTAAAAATCAGAATTGAAAAAAGGAAAAAACGTGAATAAGTTAACTTACCCAATATCTGGCCACATGGCACATCAAGAAACTAATCTATTTTGGTTCAGGCAAATTCTTCTTCTTATTTTTTAAAATTTACAAAATTATTTAACAGCATTCAAAAATTATGCTGGTAATCCTCACAGGAACCAACAGGAAAGGATTTCACCAAAAAAGGCGATCTCCTCCCGATCGCCACGCCAATATAGCGATCGGAAGGAAAAGAACAATCATCGACCAAAATGAACCTCCAAAGATTTTGACAATCCAGAAATGACATCAAAAAACGGAAGTTAGCGGCGTTGCCGTACTGACCAAATAAACAGGTATTTTGGGGAAAACTATTAGAAAGATAAATTAAAAGAAACTGTCAACACCGCGTAGCTCACCCGCTACTGTTAAATATATATAAAATAATGATAAAGACATATTTAAATATTATAATTAATTAAGAGAAATTTATAAACAATAATTAATAAAAAGGGAAAGGGCTATTATCAAAAAGGTAGCAAGTTTAAAAAACATGCTATAACGTTCATAACGCATTAACGTACTCTCTGGTTTTAATCCACCTAGACTTATTTTAGAGAGGGAATGAAGATATCTCTAGGTATCTGTACCAACGAAACGTTATTCGTATCTCTAAGAAAATTGAGTAACTTCTTACGGCTTAGCATCGCCATACGTATTTTGTCAAAAGATTTTCTTCATGTCTCAATCTATAACTGTCACTTCTTTTATAGAACGTGTTCTTTAATTTTCAGAACTGGCCTATCTTCAATTTTTTAAGAAATCTAAACACCAGTTTTGTTTCCAGGAATATATTAGTAATTGAATTTCGGTGTTGCTGTTAATATAGAAAAAGAGTAAAACATATAGTTCAGTGACCGACAACCTGATCGCAGTGTAGCTCCATCAGCTTATTTCGATTTTAGGAACTCTTATTCGCCAGTTGTGTTTCACCATTTTGATTGCATGCAAATATTTGTAAGTATTTCTTAATTAGATTGTTTGTAACGACAGATAACATATATTGTAATAAAATATTTTAAGGAAAAGTAATACTAAATAAAATATATTTTTAGTTAAATAATAAACTACCTAAATTAAATACGAGTGTAAAATAAAGTTGAAAAGAAGGCAAGAAAACGTGCAAGTGATAGGTTTATGATGTTCAGTTTAATAGATATGTGGGTGTATGTGTTTGCGTATATGCTGAATCAAAATACTGATAATTTTTTATCAAAAGGGCAAGCACTAACTAAATATTTAAAGGTTATAATTGTTGATTGAAACGATTAAAATTATTTCCTAATATGACGAAAAACGAAGCTATAATAATTGTTAAGATTTATTTTTCTGTTTACTCACCCGTAAAAAGTATTTAAAACTGCCAGTATTTAAAAGTAGCCAGTTTTTCTAGAATTAGTCTAGATTAAGTATAGAATTGGTATAGTAATCTACACTAATATGAATAAAATTATGTTTGGCATTTTTTATGGCGAAACTTAAAATTACTGTGAATTTATTAACATGCAGTATATAGGTAATGTGTGAGGTGTCAACATTGCATTCTCTTCGAAATTGTCCCCATGCAACATAAACGAACGTTCGGAGAATAAACAGTGGTGCTCAAACAATTTTCAACATTTTCCAAAAAATGTCAAGAAAAATATAAAATTTTGAACCAACATTGTTAGTTTTCACTAGCGTTGTTTTATTGTGTAAAATGTGAATGTGTGCACGGAAAAAAAGCTAAACCGGCTTAACGATTATTAATCTTGAACCAACGATATGCTAGTTTCCCCATTCCGCAAATCTAGTTATACTTCTTTTCAAGGAAACCTTATCCTTAGAAGCTAAGAAAAATTATCTTTTATTTAAGATTTACCTAGTATTGAAATTAAGAGTATAACTACACTGCAGACAATTCGAGATAAAATCTTGTTTCGAGTACTAGTCTCTTTCGAATTACTTATTTGTAAATTAGCAAATTATTGCATTAAGTATAGAAATTCTTTGTGTACATGTAATAATTACTTTATTCAAGTGTATAATATCACTTACTATAAAATAAAGCCTCTTCTTACTTTTAGGTTAGTTACTAGACGCGCCGACTAGGTAGTTTATAAAATTATAAAGTTTTTTGTTATCGTTTGTGCTTGTGATATGTGAAAATGGAGGACCTTCTTCAGGCCTGGGAGATGATGATTTGATCCCAAAATTTCAAGGTAAGTTTAGCAATATTCCTACATTATTTGATGACATTGGTTGGAGGATTATTGCTAAACTTACCTTAATTTAAGGATCCATCAGGCATCTCCATGCCTGAGGAGGTCCTCCATAACTTATCACAAGCACAAGCAATAACAAGAATACAGACCTTTGCAACATGCGCAACCATCATAGGCGTATTGAAAATACCAGACACAAAAAGTCGGCGGTGGTCGGCCATCATCTGTTTTTACATTTATATTAACCTGTGACGTCATTTGGAAGAGCTCAATAGAAATATGAAAGAACTAAACCTTGTTTGGAAAGCAATTTGACATTCGTGACGTCAGCATTCTGGCAGTCTAACGTATCGCTAATTGCCATTCGCAAATACTGGGGTCGGCATTACTGGTCTTGGGTGCCGATTTTCGTGTGTACGAAACGTAAAAATAAGATGTACTGAATAAAGACAGAAGGCAAGTATTTTCCCAAAGCGCATGGATCTAGCGTCAGATTAAAGTGATTATATTAAAATATTTCGTATTTTGGCTCTCTCCGACTTAGTAGATTAGCGATTCACTCCTATACATGTAAACGCCGACCTAAGGTTTTGTTTGCCAGTAGGGTATATTCGAGATACGTATAGTGAACAAGTGAACCGTTCACAACGTTAAATAATTTTGATATTTGATTTTTATCGTGATGGCTTTTTATAAAAGTGAACAATTTATTAAAAAAAAATATTAATGATGGAGATGGACGTGTGCGGATTCATGAATGGTCACGATCACGGTCACTACACTATAGAAATGTGAGGTATGTATATACATAGAATTAATGGCATTAATTTGCAATAGCACCTGGAACCCACAGTTTCATTATGGAGCCAGATTAAACCAATCAGAATGAGTATTATGTTACCGTAAAAGCCCGAATATTGGTTAAACGTAGGGTTACCCACGTAGGAGCCCGAAATATGCAAAAAATGTCAGTTTAGGTTAAGTATAGATTAGGCCTATATTTTTTTATTAATGCAAAACCAACTAAAACCTAATTCTAATCTAACCTAAACTCACTCCCCCTTTTGCATATTTTGGGCTATTACCTAGGTATTTCTAGGTTTAACCAATATTCGAACTTACGGTTAAATTCGCCGTACAAAAAATAAGTAATAGTTACTGTAGATAAAAATAAATTAAAATATAGTTCCACGATAATTTAGTTTGCAACTTCTTTTCATCATACCTAATAAAAAACCGTCACAACCACAAATATACATAGGTGCCCATAATATGAGTAGCGGTATTGACGGTTTTTTGTTATGATGAAAATGTTGTGTGATATGAAAAAGCAATAAAATATATTATCGATTGCAGGAACTATACCTAGTTTACCTTCAGTATGTCCAATTAATATAGAACATTATACCTATGCATGATATCTATGCATGAAAATTTGCTACCATTATATTTTGATAGTTGAGTTTTTGAAATTATTATTTTATAATTATTATTTCTTAAACAAAACAGACCCACAATAATTCAAATCTTTATGATCCAAGACTTCCAAGAATTATAAAGTAATCTCACGTCAATTTTTCACAGTTTTTTTTAATTATTGCATGCTTTAAATGTTTGCAAAGTTAACAAAAATATTTCTTTGAATACCTTGCAATTGATATATTTGCTATTTAATATTATCAGTTCCCCCATTAAGCCTATTTAATATTATCAGCTCTGCATCATATCCGAAATTCAGATTGTGTGTGACACAACGAAGAGTCAACGTGCAACGTGAACGACAAGAAAAATGGCAAGTAAAAAAACTTGTAAAGTCTTAATTACTAATTACACAGTCCTTCCCTTGAGTTCTCCTGCCTAAAATCTATATTGCCTTTCCTAAGATTTTAAATATAAATGATTGAAACTCAAGTTTACCACAATTTAAACTTAAGATAATTATTTAATTATTAAATCCATAATTATACTAAAATATAACACTTACGAAGTTTCTAAATATTAACTATTTCTACTTAATCCAGTAGCGTAGCGTAGGCCCCGCAGCACCCGCAATGGGGCCTCGTGATTTTGTTTACTAAATACATATATATGTGAACAGCGTCCCCTACAATTTCCAAAAATATTGTGTTGATTTATTTTTTAATGTTTTATTTTTTATGTTCTTTTATTATTATTTTTTCTAGTTCTAGTTATTATTTTTTCTAGTCTATAAGTTTTTTTTTGTTTTTATATTTTAAATGACTTGATATACGTACATAAAGCTATATTATGTTTTTAGTGTGTTTTTTTTATTTTAATATAAGGGCACCAAAAAAATTTTGCGGGGGGGCCTCACATTTGAAGTTACGCTACTGACTTAATCATTTAATAATTCTGATAAAAACACTCTTGATTATTTATTTTGAAAATCATACGGGCTATAATCATTAATATGACTATATTAACAATACTTAAATCAAAATTTATTTGAAGGAATGCCATAACCATCATTACAATAAATTGTAAAACAATAAGTATGTAATAATAACTCGGAATAATTATTAAAAACTGCTCATCGCGTTATAGATGTCGGCGTCTTGTCTCTATTATTGTATTACCCGTTTAGCTATAGTTTGATTTCAGATAATGCAGATTTTAATGTGCCATTTATGTTTTTTATTGGAATTATTATTTTTAGCATATTTTGTATACTCTATGAAGTGATTTTAAGAAGTGCTCCTGTTCATTTTTCATTTTTCAATTATTAAAGTGCCTATTTAGATACATTTAAAATTAATTAATTAATTGGTGTATAGTATTTGTATTATGGGTTTGTTTATTTTTTATGAAATGTATTTTTTTCCTATTAAAATAAACATAGCTTACTAAATCACTAGCCAGCCATTTTTAAATACAGGGTGTTAATTAAGTATCTGGCCAAACTTCAGGAGATGATTTTTTGAGTGTTTTTAAGGTAAAAAGTTCATATAAACATGTGTCCGGAAATGTATAATTTTAAAGATGTCAATGTGTTTTCTAATAGGCCTTTTTTATTAATATCTCAAAGATCCGTTGGCCGATTTTGTTGAAATTTCGCCGTGTTGTGAACTTTGATAAGTTAGCACTAATTAAATGATAATTATTTACAACAATATTCAAACGATAAAAACTTATCCCGATAAAAAATATTTGGCACCGCCTTGGATTCATTTGTTTTTACGCCTGTTGGCGGTGGAAACCATGCAAGCTTTTTCTTTGTCCTAAGTTGTTAATTAAAAAAATAATAATCATATAAAAAAAAATATAGGTCCTAATAGCCTAAATTTTATCCTTGTTTATAATAATATACAAGGATTTTATCAAAATGTATCAGCAGATCCGATGAGACCCGAGTTATTATATGTTTTGGAACTTAGTTTAGTGGTATTCCCTTTAATGCATCGATTGTGCGCATTGTTATCCCTACGCGCCAAGAAAAAATATTGCATTAGTCTAAATTTATTCTTTTTATGTTATTCCGCTCTTTCACGTATAATTTGCCTCTTGATTCTCTACGGAAAGAGTTAGATTAAAATAGCCCAACTGTACCTAACAACCCATGCCTTAACGCATATTCTTTTTTTATAATAATATCGGCTTTCCAAGACTAAACATCCATATCCATAAAATAGTTGGCCCACACACACTAATAAGACCTCATTTCGGCCCTCGAACGGCCTTGCGATCGACTTACGTGTTGACAAGTTGATTAGGCAGGTTATTGAACTCATGTTGCCTCTAGCATGTCGTTTTTTCAAAGATGGGTCCCATATAAACGCGGCCAGAAGTATTTTCAATACTAAAAACTTTATATAAAGTACCCGGCGCGCGGCGCGTCTCGTGTCGCAGAGGAGGAACAGAAACCAAATGAAGATAGGAATCAGGAATGCACTATTGCGTTGTTGCTGTTGGGGATGGTCATAATATAAGAATAGTAACTCTTGGAAATGGGTTGTTACTCTCGCGTCGAGAATAATATGCTTATTTAAAGTCTTAATACACCGATTTCAAGTAAAAGTTTTTAAAAGTTAAGGAATACTACTTATTATTATATAAAAGCATTTATACTTCATTTAATAATAGTTTCTTCGTTGCTAAATGATTTATTCACTTGATAGTAATATAAGTTTTTCTTAAATATAAGTCATTTTATTCTTTTTTTTAGATTCAAAATTACTTAAAGTGACTATAACTATATTTAAAAAGCAAGTGTAAAAGTAAAATAGTTCCAAATATTTGATGTACTCATGGAAAGAATACTAGCCTTAAAGAAAGTGTAAAATTTTAAGTGTATGATTGTTCTTGAATATAGAAATGATTTTTTTCCGTGTGTGTGGATTGACTTTAATTGTATTTCATGCTCGTATGGACGAAACATGTGGCACTGTTTAACTTAATATAAACTTTGAGACCGAGACTTTTTTCGTCTTCTTTTTAATTTAAACCAGGCCTCTTTAAGAAAAATGAACGCCTTCTTTAAATTATTTTTGTAAGACCGCAATATGTATCGTCTGCACCACAAAATGGTTCAGTGCAGTCTGACTTCTATATAGTTATTTACCATATAGATCCATTAGAAATAAGACTTCAGCAATATCGTTCTAGTTTGCTTAGGGATCTTTAAAGACATCAATGATGGATTTCACGTCATTAATTTTATGTAAAACTTTAAGAAAATTTAATTTTATCTAGTCAAACATTTCCCAAGCTCTGTCACACATATTTATTGCGTAAAGGATTAATATAATTTAAGGATTAATATAGTATCAGAACATAGTTTTGTCGGCTGTAAGAAAAAGTATCCTAGTGTTTGAGACGCCTGTCTTTTTTTAGTTTTAGAAAGAAGGCATTCTTTATAAAAGGCTATATAGGCCAATCAAAATTACTAAAAGATAAATATCCCCCCCTTATTGTTAAGAAATTATTTAATGAAGCTTAAACATGTGCTTATCGTAATAAGCCCATCGGCATCCTCCTCAGCTTGATGTGATACAAATGTCTTTTTGTGAGATAGTAGGCACTATGGAATCAGTAAATCACATTGCAGCAAATTGCTTTCTTTGTGTACTTGTCGATCTTTCACAATCTTCTCAGAGTAGCTATCAAAAATGATAAGAGAGGAAGGGAATAGGAACGAAGCTCGAACCGTAAAAATGCATTATCTCAATGTTTTACTCTGGCAATTTGTTGGAAAAGTGTGGCTGGATTTTAACTATAGCTCTGTTTTCTATCTATACAGAGTTGTAGAGTATTATTGTTGAGAAACAAGTTGCAGAGTATTATTGTAAGAGGTTTTATTTTTTCACTTCATTTAAATTTCATAGTTTAAGAATTACCGTCCATTAATGCGCTGTATACTTTTCTCTTTTAACAAGTGACAATGGATTCTTTCATCTGCAACTATACCTGTACTTGTATTTACACGTATTTTAAATATAATATAAATTTTATTATTGGAAGGTGTATATTATTGAAATCACTCTTTATATAACATTTAATTTAAAACAAAATAAAACACATACTAAACTTTAATAATAAATTAAAAGTATTGGAGTACAAAAAGAAAGTATTTACGGAGAAAAAGAAAAACGCCAATTTTCAACTGGCTGTTGAGCCCGAACAATTCTTCAGAGAAAAAAATACTTAATTAACAAAAATTATTGGAAATATATAATATTTTTTTAATCTTCAATTTTCAATAGAAAAATTATTTACGAAAAGTTGATATTTTTAAAGTTATAAACAAAAATCCGCAAAAAATCCATTTTCCCACTTTTTTGCATTTTTCTCCATGTTCCGTCACGAATTTTTGTCATTGAATCAGATTCGAATTCAGTACACCAAAAAACATAATAAACAGAAGAAATCAAAACTAATCCAAAACTTTCCTCCAAAATACTTTTTTGAGTACAAGGTGGCCAGACTATTGATCATTGAATTTTAACTCCCTGAGTTGTAGCCAAAAACCAATCTCTTTAAATTCTCATTTGACTTAAATTACTATCGAGCATTTCATTTATTAGTGGATTTCCAACAAGCAAACGAGACGCTTTTCAATAATCTGATAAAGTGGTCGTGGCCGAGCCCGTCGCTAAAAGGACATTAAAAAATTTCAATCCTTCATATTTTCTCAATGGCTCGACCGATTTTCAAAAACGAAGCGGGAAAGTATAGAGAATAGAAAGTCCTTTTCAATGCGTTACCACTTGACCCCCCTTCCCATTTGAAAAAAAATGGGGGATGACACCCCCGCTTAGAGGGTTGAAGATTTTGCAATCATTTTTGAGGCACAATTGTCCCCCTCACAAACAAAATTGACGTGTTTTTGAATTTTCTGAAAAAAATTACCCTGGCCGTTATGCCTTGCGGAACGTTTTCGATGGGCCACCCTGTATATTCAATACATTTACAAAAACTGCTCAAAGTGCCGTCCATTCTGTTGAAGACACAAATGCACACGCCTGATTACTGTTGATAGTAGGGCGTGCAGTCCGTGTTGGTACCTTAGTGCACGTCCAGTCAAGTTCCCTTCCGCTCATTTTAATAATACAGGACATGGGTTTCTATACTCAAATGACTTATTTTGATGCCCTCTACATCGTAGAGGGCATAATTTTTTTTTGGAAATCTGAGTAGTAAAAAAAAGTGGTAGGATGGGTAAACGATTAAGGCATTTTTCAAATTTTCAAGAATTAGCCATGGGGGCACTAAAAAAAATTTTTTTTTCAACCACAATATTTTTATCTGGAATAGTGTAAAAGTGAAACATACCATCTTACTTATATTGAGGAAAAAAAATGGAAATAATATTTTCATATTTAGCCGCTGGTACTAGAATAATTATTTTATTTCTCTGCAAGGTTTTGAGGCACTCGAAGGAACAAAAGCACATTAATGTAATCAAATTAATATAATCTGTTGCTTTTACTTTGCCTTAAAATACTCTTTTATTGTCAAACCGGGGTAAATTTTCTATACCTTCTAGTCTAACCCTTATAAAATCATCTCTTGCCGAAAGGGCCAAAAACTCTGTTGGACGCTTATGTCACAATCTTTATATATCTCTGCACAGATTGAGTGTGGCATGGTAATTTATTTACATTTATGAAGGATCCATGCTAATAGATCATCATTTTTTATTTCCAGTGTTGGTGGTGGTTCTGTGATAGTGCACTCGCTTCACTTAATTAACTCCATGTAATCTTCGGCGTTCCAATTTATATTGGGAATTCCGAATATTCGCCCTTTTGTTGGTGGTTGACTTCTAGCTTTTAATATTCGTCGAATACTAAGTTCTCTCACATGTCTTCTCTGGTTGTAGTCACATGTCTTCTCTGGCAATCATAGCTACTAATATATTTTCCGAGTGGGCAAAATATGCGTTGGTTTTAATCACTTTATCAACGATTGCTTTAATTTTTCTAGGAAGATATCTGGATACATTAATAGTTTTCCATAGATGCACAGAACCGTATTCAATCGATGGGCGAGTTTTAATTTAGAACCACATAGGTGCGTACACTTTCATAATAAATTATACTAAGAGAAGGTTTTGCGAAGGATTGCAAGTTGCCACATACAGTCGCAGTATACGGTTGCCTGTGGTCAACCAACGCGCATGGTTAATAATTTTTCCAGGATCTCTTTTTTTTGGAAAAAAATTGGAAAATCGTGCATTTTCTTTTAAATTTTCCTGTATATTTTTCGAAAACTTTATAGAACTGCCTGTTCACCGCAAATTTTCCCACGGTATAATTTTTAAATCTGTGATATTACCATGATTACAGGACTAAAAGGGATGTAATATTGCCACTTCCTACATGACTTATATTTGTAATTATTCACACGGGAAAATGCCACAAACAAGTAAAAATTTGCTGAAAAAGGATAAAAATTCACAGTTCTTTACAAAGATGCAACCGGGGGGGCATTGAAAATGATGAATAAAAACGTAAAAATATGATTAGTGTTAATACGAGTGTATTACATACATATGTTTAAATAACGAACTTAACAAAAAACAACAGATTTAAAGATTCACTGAAAAAGTAGTAATGTTAAAATTAAATAAAACATTATCATTAATAATTATGCGAAATTAATAATCAAACCAAAAAAAAGCAAAAAAACCTCGAAAAAAACAAAATAACATACAAAACATTATTTAACATTATACAGATCATGATCAATGACAGATAAAGAATTCTTACGAAAAGTTACACTTTACGATATAATTTTTTAACTGTTAAAGGCAAACCCCATTTAAACACAAAACTTCCCAATAACTACTACTGTATCTAAAAGACTTTTTAAATTACTAAATTCTTAGCTACGCTTCTGTTTTTCTTGGCTGTTGTGCGTCATGTTACAGATTAACAGGCCCACGTTTGCACCACAGGCGATGCTGCAGACCACTAGGTGACCGGTCGTAGAAATTTGTATTTATACATTGTAGTCAATCTACACATATTCGCTTATAAAGACTTTTTTCTTTAAAATGTGTTCAGATTTGTAAAAAGTATAAGTCAAAATCGCAAAAACTTAAATTTGATAAGAGTTTCTTAGTTTTTTAATAATAGTGGCGAATTACAAAATTCCTTTTCAATGAAAATTAATGAGTTAAATAAAATAATTTTATAAATTACTAACTTTTCTCGCGACTACGTTTGCGTTACACCTCGAATCGTTCATGCATTGATTTAAATGATTTTTACTTCTTTATAGAGAGCTAGTGAGCATAGATGTTTTTATTTTACACCTTTTTTATTTATTAAGAACACAATACTCTCTTTATAGGTTATTTTTATTCTTTGAAGGATAATTGAGGAAAGATATATTTCGTTATGATGTCACTAAATAAACCCTTGTATAAAATTTTATACTGTCTGGTTTATAATATAGTATTACATTTCGTACAGCAAACTTTCATTCCCTATTCTACTCCCTCAGGGTATATATTTCATAAATTCGCTTTACCTTTGTGCCAATTTTTATGTGTATAATCCAGAGGTCACCAAGTTTATATAATTTTTACTAACTTTATCCATTTGGTTGATGAATTTCAAAATTTCTTTTAATTCTTTTGTAGGATTTCATTCTTCTAGACCAAATAGTAAGAATTTTCTTAACAAACTGTTCGAGATAATTTTACTCTCTAAGAGGATGAATTTCTAAAATCGCTTTGTGTAGCTAATTCACTAATGTCGTTTAACGAACCTTTGTGCTAATATTTATGTATCTAAAGCTGGCGGCATGAACTCACTCTAAAATATCTAAAACCTTGATATATAATCTAACTTACACCACCACTGCAGCAAATAATTTATTTCTGGAGGTATTGTGTGTAGGTGTTTTTCAGGTATGTTTTAGTATTAGTCGTTTTACACAAAGAAATAGCCATTAAGCACTATAAAAATACTTCATAACAAATCTACACATATATACGAGTACCTTTCATTTAAAAAAGAATCATCAAGATTGGTGAAGCGGTTTCTGCGGGATGGATGCAACAAGAAAACCCTTTGAGCTTGCCTGTATGGGTTAATTATTTTTCCAACATATTTTACTTTGCAAATTTTATAAATATTCAGACTCGCCAATATCGTACCCCACCGTGTCCAGCCTGTTTAGCCAAACGTAGGCCGATTCCTTTTGGGCGGCGTCGTGACCCTGGCCGAAGGAAGAGTCTTGAAGACGCTCATCCGCCCATAGGAATAAGTTGACTGCGTAGCGTATTGCGTATTAATCGATTCTCAAACTTTCTATCTCGTGTATAACATGTTACGCAAGTTTATTATTTTAATCTCGATTTTAATAGATAAATGTGTTAAATGCCACCTGAATATCTTCCGCCATGACATGGTTTTACTTTTTTTGTTATGGTAAAGTGATTTGTATAAACTTTATTCAATAACTTATATTTCCTCCATTTGTGATTTTTTTAATTTTAAGCGAAAATTAAGTATAACATTTTAGGAAAAAAACACTGTAATATTTAAAGAATAAAGAAGAAATTAGTCTTATTTTTGAAAGAAAAATATAGAAAAACTCTTTCTATAGAAAAGTCTTTATATAACAGAATCCGGTGACACATACGCGGTCTCACCGGAAACAATGGAAACATTACTTATTACTTCGCATAACTTGAAGAATATCTACTTTAATAATGAACACTTCAGAAATACACCAGTAAAAACATTTATTATTTGAGATTAAAACTCGAATTAAATTGATAATGATTACCTATGTTGTTATAGCTTTTATAGGCCTATTTAACGACTTAATAGTTACCTAGCGAAAAAATCTGTGCGCGTACCACTATTAGCAATACGTAATA
>NW_022146329.1:0-13256 GCF_002938485.1 Sitophilus oryzae | reverse complement strand
ACCTCACCTTAAGTGATAAGATATTAAACTATATATAAGACAAACTACTCTATCGTGTAACAATTAATTATCACTGTCATAGTTTTAAACGTTAGAAATAACTAGCTACTACACTACTATGATGTATGTAGATATACTTATTTTGACCGTTACCTTCACTTCGGGTTACAACTGAATTTTCATGATGGAAGCTACCATATTATCTGGGACCCTTATTCAAATTTAGTACATAATTAGACCTAAAAGTGCACTATATCAATAACGATTATTAATACTCACCCGATTAGAAGGAAACAATTACTTATTTTATACATCCAGTACACAATAAAGTGTTAGGATAATTTATATTTACTTAAAAAAAAAAAAAAAAAAAAAAAAAAAAAAAATTAAACATGAATAACTCAATCACGAATTTCAATCATGCGAAAAAATGGTTTAAAAATAGATTTTTTTATTATGAAAAAAAAAAAAAAAAAAAAAAAAAAAAAAAAAAAAGAAAAAAAGAAACAATTAAAATTTCCTTATGTCTTGACAGGTCCAAGCAAACCCATATTTTTGCTTATTTAAACCTAATAAAAGTATATCATAATAATAGCTTAATGTTTTTGCGCGCGTCTGGGCCGCTGTCGCCCTGAGCCGAGATTTACCTATACCTCATTATATATGACGTCATTGTGTGGCAAATGTAGCATCTTAATTCGATTTGGGCTCCCTTATAGGATAACAGAAACATTTCAATGTTAAAAATTCTGAAATGGGATTATCAAACCATTATGTAAGTGCAGAGTACTAATTACGATCCATTATATAATTTATTACATCTTCGTCAACAACACGCTCCCTTTTAAGTTTTAATAAGAAATATATAATAAAAAAAATCTTATATAATTAATCTCTTCGTCCTTTAGCATATCATTATTACATTCTGACAGATAATTCGACAACGGATAAAGCTTTAATTTTTGACCTCCAACGTGATTGATATTTCATGATTCTTCTCCTCACTTGTGTGTGCATACTGGTGTGCATACTGGTGGGTCGTCTTCGATTTTCGGTTCGTGATCATTGAATTTTAGCTGCAGACAATTACTAGCTCTGATACATTAATTTAATAAGACTAGGAAGCGAAAAATCAATTTCTTTAAAATTCTCTTTTGAATTAAATTTACCTATCAAACATTTCTTGTATTAGTGGTATTTCCAACCAAACAAACGAGCTTTCAATAATCTATAATATGTCGTGAGTTGATGCCCTATCGCTAAAAGGGACGGATATAAAAATAATTTAAAGCTGATTCTTCCCGTCCTCTATGCCGCTGATCCTTTCTCTCTCGAACTTTTTCATTAAACTATGTAATCGTAAGCACTCTTAATAAACCCTGATCTTAGAATTCGCCGAAGAATGAGATAATGTCGTCACGAACTTATATAAACGTCTTTCCAACGCAAATTCTTATTTAGTGGTCACGTAAAAAATTCAACAGATTTTGCAACCATGGGCAACGCATCATAGCGTATATGGAAACAGACCTGTACAAAGTCCGCGGTTCGTCGGCAATCATCCTGTTTTTTATCATTATATATTGTGACGTCATTGAAGAGGCTCAAAAATAAAAAGAAAAAATATAAAGAACTAAACCTTGTTGGGAAAGCAATTAGACATTCGTGACGTCAGCCCTCCGGCAGTCTATGGTGCCCAACTGACAGCGACGAGACGGGAGCAAGACAAGAGCGAGGCAAAAGCGAGACAAGAGCAAGACAAGAGCGAGACATTTTCTAACCATTTTTTACGCCACGAGACAAGCCGAGAGGGATCATAGTGAAAGGAAACCAAACACATATTAAAAAACACAAAAAAAAAAAAAAAAAAAAAAAAAAAAAAAAAAAAAAAAAAAAAATAATTTTGTTATCTATTAATTATGATATCGCTTTCCCTCTTTCCCTTTTCTTGCTTTTGCCTTTATCCCTTATACGACGTTTTTACATTAATACGTTTTTTAACTTTTTTTAAAATTAGAAATAAAACACTTATTCTCCACAATACACCAAAGCAAAACACTTTTAACCATTACTTATTTAGAGTAAGTACAGCGCAATTCAAAAATGTGTTGCGACTAAACTATTTCTAATGGGAATACCTAATTTTTTTTATTATTGGTATACAGTAGAAATATATTCGGTAATCTTTCTTCCATTTTTATATATATATTCTAAATTAATATGATGTTGTAATAATAAAATTGTTTAAAAAGTGATCTCCGGTTGGTAGGGTAAAAACTATCAGTGACATAAAATTTAAATTCTATCAGAAAATATGAAAACTAGGCTGACTATTTAAAAATGGACTGAATTTTTAATGGTCATAATTGTATTAATAATCAGACTAATCTCGCGTCGGGAGGTCCTACCAAAAACAGTCTAGACTTCAGCTTTCTATTTGACGCCTTTGGAAACCTACGGGGACCGGATTAAGCAAGTGATTACACTCGTCCACACAGCGATTTTGGAATGTCTCGCGCTGGTCTACATAGGTCTGGACGCCCCATCGTATCGCTGATCGCCATTCGCAAATATTATTTTCAGATAGTTAAGGAACAAGTGAACCGTGCCAACGTTTAAATGAATTTCAAGATTTAAATTTTGGCTTTATTGGATAAATTGTTAACTAGATATTATTCATTAATTTCCAATAAGGCACTTCGAACCCACAGTTTTATTATGTTACCGTAAAAGCCCGAATATTGATTAAACGTAGAGTTGCCCACGTAGGAGCCCGAATTATACCAAAAAAATGGCATTCGTTACATCACTATTATACATACATATAAAATATTTTTATTAATGCAAACCAACTATATCCAATTCTTAATCTAACCTATAATCTCAATCCCCTTGCATATTTCCTCTAATTACCTGATTCGTAGTTACAATAATTCTTAATCCTATCTTAAATTATGGAGGGCCATAAATTTAAATTCGCGCACAACAAAATTTCACCAATTTTCTCAATAAAAATTAAATTATAACTCATATTTCTCTAATAAATGTGGAAAGTAGAACGGCATAGGGTCCGTAATAGACCAAAGATTACTTTGGGAACGTTAAGGGCTTATTATTAATACTCGAATTATTTGACAGATAGGCATATTTGGACCCTACCGTGTCATAGTTATGAAATATAAAACATAAATTAATTAAATAGTTGGCTCCACGTATAGAGTTTGCAGCTACTTTTCATGATACCTAATAAAAAAAACCCTTGACAACCATAACTTATAGTATGTACTATCACTATGTATTAAACATCGTTAAGAGATTTAAGTATAAAAAGTGCCATATGTGATGCGGTATTACGGTTTTGTTATGAAGGAAATATACAGCAATATATTATCGCTACACTACACTATTATCCTAGTTACTTCAGAAGTCCAATCTGATAATGATCGTCCAATGTCATAAAAGTAATCTCACTTCAAATTTTTTAAAAAATATGCAGCCTATTATCAAATCTTAACAAAATATTTCTTTGCATACCTTCAATTGATAATTTGGCTAATTTACAGTTGCATAATATCCGAAATTCAGATTGTGTGTAACACAACGAATAGATTCTGAACGTGCAACGTGAAAAACAAGAAAAATGGCAAGTAAAAAAATGTAAATTATACAATTACACAGTCCTTCCCTTGAGTATCTCTCTTGCCTAAAACATGTATACTATAAATATAAATAAAATTTTTAAATTATAAATTATAAATATAAAAAATTGTGGGTAAATGAATTTCCGGAGAGCCTAGTAAAGAAATTATTGAATTATTAAAAATCATTACTTAAATCAAAATATAAACAAAAAAAAAAAAAAAAAAAAAAAAAAAAAAAAAAAATTAATAAATTACATTTGATAAAAAACCTGAGTTTTTATTTAGGAAATATCATCAGGCTTTAATCTTATATTATCGACTTGATGTATTAACACAATACTTAATTAAAATTATTTTTTTTTTTTTTTTTTTTTTTTTTTTTTTTTTTTTTTTACAATAATTGTAAAACGCGTATGTTTATCGATGTCGGCGTCTTCTGATTGTTGTCTGGCTGATTGGCTGTTTAGGTTACCTATAGTTTGATTTCATATTAATGCGATTTTAACTGTCCATTGTGTTTTTATTGATTTTTTTTATATTGATATTTATATTATTTTAATTATACCATTTAATTAAATGAGAGAGATTACATGTATTTAGATACACTTATAAATTTAGTTTATTAGGTTTCAGAATTGAATATGGTGTTATTTAAAACAATAAAAAAAAATTTTTTCTATTAAAAAACATGCTTACTTACAAAATCGCTAGCTAACCCATTTTTATATACAGGGTTTTTTTTTTTTTTTTTTTTAATTTTGAAGTTTAATTGGAAAGTTTTAAGGAAAAGTTAAAAAACACTGTTCCGGAAATGCTTAATTTTAAATGATTACAGGGTCAAATCCTAATGGACATTTCTTTATTAATTTTCTAATATTTTTTCTTTTTATTCTTTTTTTTTTTTTTTTTTTTTTTTTTTTTTTTTTTTTAAATAATTGTATTATTTTACAACAATATCAACGGTTAAAATAGCTTATCTACTATCTCCAATAAATAATTATGACTAACCCTTGATTCATTTTTTACGCCTGTTGCAGTGAATACACATGCAAGCTTTTCCATTTGTCTCTAATTAATAATTAAAAAAAATGTATAATCATTATAAAAGTACTAAAAACTTTTTTTAAAATTATTATTATATTATTTTTTTTTTTTTTTTTTTTTTTTTTCTACAAATTTTATCTGAGAACTTTTTGATTAAAATAGCCAAACTCTACCTGACAACCCATGCTTTGACATATTTTCTTTTTTAAAAAATATCGCTTTCTTTACCGCCGGTCCAGATTTGAACGACCTTGCCCTATTCGCCGGCTCTATCATACTTAAACGATTTTGAAAGGCATGTTATTGAACCCATTTGCTCTTAGCATTGTGTTTTATCAATAGAGGGTCCATTATAACGCGCTAGATGTACTTTTCAATGACTTAATAAATACGATTGAATATATCTTCTAAGACGACTTTAAGAGATAGCCGCAGGGCACGCCCGCCCTAAATTGAATTATTTGCCTTCTGCAAGTCTGATCTTAAATTATACTTTGGAGCATTGGTGGGGAAGCAATGATTTCAATATCCTGAAAGAAATAAGAATACATCATTATTAGTTATATATTAATTTAATTTTTTTTTTTGATAGTTCTGTTTGATGATTCAATTGAATTTTATTTAGCAAGTATAAGAAGAATGAAATATTCTTCAAAGTTTTTTACATATACCGAAACAACAATAATAAAATGCACCATATATATATTGACAACAACCTTATTATACTGTTACAAGATCATGCGTATGCGCAAATGAAATAATTTCTACAAATATAATTTCTTTTGACTTATGTATACGTATACAGTTGTGAGTCTTAAATAATTACAACTATTTTCAGGTGTATTATTTTCACCCTCTATGAAATTCGTGCAATTTCTTTTAATTTCCCTGTATATTTTCTGAAAATTTTATAACTGCCTGTTCACCGCAAATATTCCCAGTTATTTATTTACATCTCTCTATATTACCTTGGTACAGTACTAGTTCAATATTCCACTTCCTACGATGACATTTTATTGTTAATTATTCACACGGAAAATGCAACAAACAAGTAAAAAATTGCTGAAAAGGTGTGATCAATAAAACACAGTATTGTAAAGTGCAGAGATAAATTACGCCATTATAATTTAATTTTATTAATTTTTTTTTTTTTTTTTTTTTTTTTTATGTTTAATTAGAAATAACGAGGACTAAATCTTATAAAATTACATCTTTCGGTTTTAGCATACATTATTACATTTCTGATTATGTAATAACGAATACATAAAACGTGTGTTTTCAGTATAATTGTTTTAACTCAATTTTAATTGTCTTACATACATTTATACGAACTTTCTTACCTATTTCTTTTCTACAGTATATGCTGCCGAAGTTTCCGGAATATAGTTCGGACCAACCTGTATATAAGCTTTATTTTTGACGCTTCCATCGTACTTGAGATTTCACGATTCTTCTCCTCACTTTTGTTTGCATGCTGATGATTAAACGTCTTCGATTTTCGGTTCGTGATCATTGAATTTTAACTGCAGACAATACTAAGCCTCTGAATATTAATTAAATAGAACTAGATGAAGTCGAAAATTAATTTCTTTAAATTCTGTTTTGAATTAAATTCCTATGAAACATTTCATTGATTAGTGGATTTCCAACAAGCAAACGAGACGCTTTTCAATAATCTGATAAAGTGGTCGTGGCCGAGCCCATCACTAAAAGGACGATAAAAAATAATCACAGCGATTCTTCCAGTTCTCTATGCCGCTGATTCCTGGTTCTCGCGAACTTTTCATTTAAACTATGAATCTGTTAAGCACCTCTTAACAAACCCGCTGTTAAATTTCCCGGAAGGAATGAGATTAATGGTGTGGCGAACTAATAAAAACGTTCTTCCACGCAAATTCGGTTATTTAGTGGTGAACGTAAAATATAACTGTTGAATATATCTTCGAAGTCGACTTTAGTTTTGTTCGTTTTTTTTAACCGTCCTAAAATGGTGATACGCATGCGCAGAAGAAAATTTGCGTTCGGGTTCGATGAGAACTTTTTTTGGACCTTTTTTGAACTCTCAATTGGATCAAGTTAGATGTTCGGGTTATAACGCGGACGGTTCTAGGACTAGAAAAAACAGTTCAAATTTGATCCTAGCTCGGCAGTAAGAATCGTTTTTGGACCATTTTGTACTTTTCTTTCTAACCTAAAAACTAATATTTATTGCAAGAAAATATATCAAATTGACTTTCAAGATGATATTTTTCAAGAGGATATTGAATTATTGTAATAAGTTTAACAAATATTAATAGAGTACTTTCGGAATATTTAAATATCATAATGTATGTGCAGGTAGGTGGGTATTGTTTTTTTAAACTATTAATAACTCATAAATAATTATTAATTTTCATTAAGAAAAGTGTATTTTTTTCATTAAATACTCAGCACTGCCATAATTCTGAATTGACACCTGGAGCTAATAATCTTATATTTCTAAAATATAGTACCTAACATGTATCTAATTAAGAGGACAATTTGGACATGGTGAATGAATAATTCTGCTTTATTTTGTAAGTAAATATTGTTACTATTTTGATATTTAAAATATTACTTTATTTAGTTATAGTTAACATAGCAGTAGAATGTGAACTATATAACATTTGCCCTTGTATAACAGAGTAATAAATTATACATATTTATTCATTATTTTAGGAGATGGACAATACATACATATTAAAATTTTATTTTTGTCATGACTAGTAGGACTTTGATTATAACTGAAAAATAGGTACCTCATCTACAAATTAGTATTGTAATAATAACTTATTGTTCGATTGAAAAATGTGCCTGAACTACCCTTACGAATGCAGCTTAAACAAGAAGTAGTAATATTTCTGAAAATTATCTTGTAGAGAGGGACAAATTACAATTTTAGATGTATTTACTATAGTAATCACTATGGAATTATGGTCAGAAAAATTATTTAACAAGAATACCTATGTAGTTGTAAAGTTTTAGTAAACATGGAGAAAACAAAGGGGATACTTTGAACTTGGTGAATTTCCAAATACTGTTTGTTAAGAAAATATTGTTAATAATTTGATATTTATTTATTTTGTTATAGTTAACACATCAGAGTAGAATGTGAAATATAAAATACTGTTAATATACAAAATACACACAATTTTTTTATTGTAGGCGATGAAGGATGGGCATATTAAAATGATTTTTTAACACTGCCACAAAAACTTGTGACTAATAGGGTGAAGCTGACGCAAATCTTCTCAAAAATATTTAATTATTAGAGATGTTAATAACCAAGCCTCCTGATGAGATGCAAACCGAAGAATTATTACAATTTATTGAATCAGTTTTGTCCTATAAAAATACGTTAATAGTGGGTTACTAACTAACTACTACTGAGTTACTAACTAAACTAGAGTAGTGGTGTGTTACTTTTAAGGTAGCAGATTTCGTTTATGGATCTATTATGTGAGGTTTAAATTTTTTTTGCTTCAGGTGTAAATCAGAGTCAAAAAATTGAAGAACAATTGAGGGAGCCTTGAAGAAGTTATAAATAGTTTTAGAAATGAACAGGTTGCAATTATATGATAGATTTAATAGTGTTTTAAGTACAGGATTGCCACCTTTACGGAAGGTAATATTAAATTAAGTCTATTTCTAATTATATATATTTAGACATAAATAATTATAGGCTACAACTCAGTGTGCAGATTAACATTGAATGTGGGTTTATCTAAAAATGCTCTAGATGTATATTTGAAGTTGGAGTTGTTGGAGAATGTCATAGTATGTTACTCTATTCTAAAATTAAGGCATAAGGCAGCTAAAATAATTAAGAAACAACTGGAGAAGAAGCCAACAGTCAAATTATGGTGTTTGTTATGTATTATTCAGTAATATAAGCCTGAACTAACCTTACATGATCATCTTGAACAAGAAGAGATAAATTATCTGATTATGTAGGTAATATTACTCAAAATGATATTGTAGAAAGAGATAAGTAAATAAAATTACAATATTTTAGATATATTTTGTAACCACTGCTGAATGGTCAGAATAATTACTCAACTATTATTTATTGTTTTTAAAATATATAGGTGCTTACCTATATACCTTAGTAACTTAAAAAATGTATTTTGTCAAGTTTTATTAAAATATTTAATTAAAAATGCTTTTGTAACATCTGGAACAATAAAAATATGTAGGGGCAATAGTTTTTTTTTTTTCTCAGTGTTATATGTCTAAACTATATGTTTCGTTTAGATACATATAGAAAAATTAATAGTTATTGCCTTTTTTTTATTCTTTAGTTTAGTTTCTAATAATTTCATTTATTTAAAATAAAAATATAATATTATATATATAAAAAATATAAAAATATATAATATGCTCCATAGTCACTACATAAAATTAAATTTATACTTTTCCAATTTCTCATGCCTATATCTAAAAAATGCAAATTTTTTCTACTTTCAAAGCTTTGACAACTGTTTACTTCCTTCTTTTGTTTTACGCTATGTCAAATTATATTATTTGTTATTAAGGTACTTACCTACACGTACTCAATTATAAAACCTTAAATATATATAAATAATAATGGATGGAAAAAAATTAATTTTAAAACTGTTAGAGGAATCCAGCTTCTCTTCGTGAGAAAGCGACGATGAGGGGCTTCAATATATGACTAAGCTCATAGCTGCAGAAATATTGGTGGATGTACTAAAATCTGAAAACTTTGTGGAGGAGATTGTTCCACTTATTTTCAGATAAACAATTCATAGAAACTTTTAGGTAAGTTTTTTTGAGACGCATACTCCATGTATACTCTTTTCAGTGATTTTTTGAAATTAACTATAAAAGTGCACAGTGGCTTTTATATTAATACTTTTTTTAATTAATTTCTTACCTTTATTTATTTTGAAGGCATATTTAGTCAGCTATATTTATATATTTTAGGTTTTCGAGGCAAATTCTGGAAAGTCTTCAAATTAAATTCGAGAATTCTGAATATTATAGCAAAAAAGATACTGGCTATAAGAGAGTATCAAGTGAAAAATGTTTATTGGCATTTTTATGGTATGCCAGCAATGAGGCATTGTCTTATAGGATTGCAGCTGAAAAATTTAACATATCAATTAGTACATTACACACTATTATTTATAATGTTACTATGTATTTGTCAAATTTATCGGACAATGTTATTGTGTGGCCATCTGCTACAGAACTCACAAATATTTTAGAAAAGTTTGGGGCAATGGGCTTTCCAGATGTCATTGTGTGTATCGATGGTACACATTTACGCATTGATACACCAAAAGATGATGCTGAATCCTATTTAAATAGGTAAAAATATTATTCAATTCAGGTATACATACTAAGGGCTGGCAAAGGTTAGACTTGGGTCGAGGTTTCCGTATGTAAGAAGAGTACAATGCGTTGATAATATACTGAACAGAGAGAGGACAGTAAACACGTTGCCAAACATATGAAATAAACCGAGAAACTGTGCACATCGCTAAAAGACGTGGAAGGGGATATAGGAGATTTGTCGCAGTTGACCGGTCGACCCAATCAATACCTCTGTCAGTACTTAAAGTTCTAGGGAAAGGTGTACGTCATGCGTTCAGCTTTACGATTTAATTAGGTCTCGTGATACTTAATTTGTTTATTTATTAACGAGTCGTTGTAATTTTCTCTATAGCTTGAATTTTTTTAAGTGCAAGCTCTCAACACTTGCATTTTTGGTAAAAATAAGTGGAATTGAGTGGGTGTTCGATAGTGGTCGCGCTATTAGAACTAGAATTCAAAAATCGATATCTCGAAATCTATTAGAAATAATAGATTGTAGTTTTTTTCAGGAACTTTGTTAATATTTCTGCTGTATTTTCTTTATAGACAGTATGTGAAAATCTTTACCAATAAAAAAATTACACGATTGCTGAAAATTGCTATGCTCTAAAAGTAAAATGGTTAAGATTGTTTACAATTTTTGAATGGAAAAAACAACCTTATCGAATTTTTCTTATGTACACATATTGTAAAATATCCGATCTTGAAAATAAAAAAAAGTTTCAATATCTAAAGTGGTTCTTGAGTTATGGCCTGTTATGAGTTAAAAAGTTGAGTTTTTAAATTATCGCGATTACTGACGTTTTCTCGTTATAAAAAAATTGACACCCTAACGATATCCTTATAATTCCATTTCAGATGCTCAGAAACATGTCTAACGATTTTATCTAGTTATCTCTTGAAAAAAAAGTCTTTTAAAAATAAGCGGTTTGCGATCTTGGTTTTACTTTACTTGATAGGGAAAGGCGTACCGGCAACGCCGCAACAGCACACTGTCGCATTTCTCTCACTCCGACTTATGGTATAATTCCGAAGACGGCGACAGCGACAAGCGACCGCGACAGACGACAACTACAGGTGACAGTGTCGCTTATCGCTGTCGTCATATCATTGTCGATGTCGGCGACAATATGAGCGAGATCTACGATGTAGTTGTCAGTGTTTAAATGACGTTCGGCGAAGTAGTTATAATAATTAATAAATATGTCTGATTACGTGATTGATAAAAATGTGTTACTTGAATTACTGATGGAAGATCATGAAGAGGACAAAATATTATTGTTACTTGTTGCAAAGAAAAGAAGAAAGCCCATTTTACCTCTGTTTAAAAAAACAGACCTAGGGAAGGAACTTATTCCTTACTCATAAAAAACATTTATTCTGCGATGAGATGACTTTTAGAAGCTATTTTTGGTTAAATAAAATTATTTTTATAATAATTCTCCACACTACTAAATTAATTAATTTGTCTCCTTCCTCTTCGGTAAAATACATTTTTTTGTCAAAAATCTGCGTGTGCATATGAATGATGACACGACAGCACTGGACAAATACCGGTATCGTCGTCGGTCGCTTAAACGACATGTTGGATAAAAACTGTCGCGCGACACCTGTCGTCGGACTCCGACGTTACTCCATTTGATTCTAAAAGATCGGTGGAGTCGCAACACAGTAACGACAGGTGTCGCTGTCGTCTGTCGCGGTCGCTTGTCACTGTCGCCGTCTTCGGAATCATACCTTTAATAGGATCCCTATGCGATTTACTTCCACACATGTAAATGCCGACCCAAAAGTAATAGTTGCCAGCACGGTATATAATATCAGACTATAACAAAAAAACTTAACTGAGATTTGTTTTTAGGCTCAAGTTGTTTGTGATTATAATAAAAAAATTATAGATATTTTTATTGGGTACCCAGGTAGTGTCCATGATGCCAGAATTTTTCGATGTAGCCCTCTCTTCAACACTCTGGCAGAAAAATGTGGAAAATATTTTATTTTAGGAGACAGTGCCTATCCTTGATAGAGAAATCTTCTAACACCCTATAAAGACACAGGGAATTTAAGTGGCGTTGAAAAAAATTTTAATAAGAAATTAAGTCATTGTAGGGTGTTAGTTGAACACTCAATTCACACTCAGGGCTATTAAAACAAAGATTTAGGCAACTATACCATTTAAAGGGACATAATATTAATTTTATTTGTCATTTTATACGCGCATGTTGTGTTTTACACAATTTATGCATGGATAAAGATATAGAATTGGAAGAAGTGTGTAGGAATTCAAATGATAACTTAAATTTAGAAAATTTTGATGGAGGGGAAAGAAATGAAGTTGGATTGAATTTTAGAAATTACATTGCAAAAAAAATAAAATAAAGCATATCAAAAATATTTGATATGCTTTATTTTATTTTTTTTTAGTAAATTAATTTGTTATATTCATTTTTTTTTGTTTTATTCTTTGACTTATTATATTACTAAAAAAATAACTTTAAACTTTTAAAATAGGGGAAAGAACACAAATATACGTTTATAGTACATTTATTATTATGTATTTACTACTAAACAAACAAAAACAAATTTAAAATAATAAACTAAAATAAAAAATATTAACAAATTAAAAATAGAATACAAACAAAAAAAACTCACTAATCTGATTTTAAATAATTTATATACTCTTCTAGTAATTTCGTTCTTTTTTTCGAGTCTTCAACCTTTCTCCTTAATAAATTTATTTTTTCGTTTTCAAAATTTTCTTTTTCTTTGTAATATTTTCCTATGTCGTCTTTCATCTGCACTAGTATGTTATTCATTTTAGTGTAACTGGTGGCAGTTTTGATGTTTTTTTTGTACTCCCATTTGTCAATCCACGTCCTATGCCTCTGCCTGTGTTTATAGACGGTTGATTTATGGCAACTATATTTTTATAATTAATACCAACTTGTGGTTCACTATTAATTATTGGTTCAATATCATCCACTGAATTTGCATCGTTTAAGTTTAATTCGCTGCTACATTGCAGATCTGTTTTTGAGTTTGAAGTTAGAAGAGTTGTGGGATTTATGTTTCTTTTTTTATTAAATGTCGTTCATCTCTTCTTCAAACTCAAAAATCTTTCTGCCGCGTCCACTCTTACAATTATTATCTACTACTTTTTTTTATATACTGCTAAACAAACAAAAACAAATTTAAAATAAAAAATAATAACAG
>NW_022146328.1:8374-11036 GCF_002938485.1 Sitophilus oryzae | reverse complement strand
CTATATTATTCTATTATTATAACTTTCTTACCCCAAAATAATTGCATATGCGAAAACTCCCAAACCATAGATTAGCACTTGTTGGTTTGGCGCGCTGCGTGACAAAGAAACGCTAAAAAGTCATAAATTATGCACAGTCGATACTGGATTGTATGGGATCTATTAATAAAAAAATCGAAAAAGAGCCATGTTTATGATGTCCTATTATTACTTTACGATGGCTACGTATAATACTGGTATTTAGACCTTATAGATAAGCGGCTATAAACTTGAAAGTATCTGAAGAGATTGAAAATCAAGATTTATTTTATGGATTTATAGAAGATGTTTTTTTTTCTCTAAAATACATTATTAAATTGTTTTATTTCTCTATTAGAACATTTTTACCATACAATATGAAAAATACCAATCTGAATCTAGACAAGAAGACATTTTATTCTATAAGTTACCGTTGCCCGTCAATTTTAAACGGGCATTTTTTTTTCTTAAATCCTGCAATTACCTAATAATGTATACAGGTTGAGTCTTAAATAAGTAGAAGTATTTTAAGAAGTGTCCAATTATGGACAAAAGAAACATATTCTTAATTTACTCTTATTAGTAGAGCCACTGATCACAATCATAATTAAATTTGATAATTTATTTTATAGGAAATTAAAACAATTTTGAACAAAATATGCAGAATATTGGTAACTCTGACTAGATAGACTCTTCGAGGTGTCTTTCGGCCACCCATCCTTCCGTGACAATTTTCGTGACTGCTTTTGCAAAGCCGCAAAAGGATTCTAGGCCTTGCTTGCCCATTTCTCTGCCTTTTCATTGCCCCTGTGACCCTTCGTGCCCTCATATCCAAACTAACGTAACATTGCTACGCTCGGCTCACTCAAAATATTTCAAGTACACACACAATCCCACACTAGTCTAGAATTGAAGCTGTGATGATGAGGCTGTCTCTGAAGAATGTCACCGAACACCGAACGATGTGTTCTTTGCTGCCTTATTATTTCTTCTACACAATAATCGATTGCCGTTACTTCCGCCTGAAAAATTGTGACATTTTTAGATAGGCTTACGTGGAAAGATATTCGTTGTTTCGGTTCTGCTATTCCAGCTCATACACCTTCCGACGTTCTTGGGCCGTCTGTATACCAGATTGCTTCAGCTTGAAAACTTTGACTAACCTTTGACTAAATAATGACAATTTTGTAATGTTCGATACACCATGCATCGCTAGAAGTTTCAACCAAAAGTTTTTAGTAAAAAATATACAATTTACAAGAATTTTTATGCAAAAAAACTTGTCAGCCTGTTTCTGAGATCGAAATTTACTACCAGTTAAAATCAGTTAAAATACTTATTTAAAAGCAAGCTCACAGATTTTTTTTATTTAAATAATTAAGGTCATTTTGACTTAAGGTCATTTGATTTTAAGTATTTTTTCGAAAGCTGACCTTAGCCTTAAAATTTAATTCATTTTCAAAACGATTTGTGTGTTTTAGAAAAGACTTAATACCACTAGCAAGGAAAACGATTGGCGCGTGCGTAGTTAGTCTGTTCTATTTTAAGAGAAACAAGTGAATCCCCGACTCAGTTATGAAACCCGAAAGACGAACGAAATAAAGTGATCCCGAGCCATCGACATATTATATACCGGGTGCGTCTCCAAAGTGGCTCACCCCTATTATAACTTTTTTTTATTTTTTTAGGTGAAAAAACGAGATTTGGTATGTTAGTATGGTACCTATATGACATAAATTAGGATTAATTGACGTATTCAATTGTTTTTGGTTGCTTCCTGTTTTACCGAAAATTACTACAGCTTTTGATTTTTAAATGACACCCTAGGTATATTTCTACTTTATTCGATAGAAAATGACACTAAATAGAATGACATATCATATTATATATGTCAACTTTTGACATTCTCGCATACGGTTTATTTGAAATTGTAACATGCCTAATGAAATTTTGACTTGAAATACCGCGAATGGTACCTCGTAATAAGTGTCTGGTACAAAATTATTCGTAAAAAAAGGCTTTTTCCAAATATGCTAATGAGAGCTATACCCTTCTTCTATTTGAAAAATTGAGATATTATTAAAAATACGATTTGAGCATCTTTTAACCGGCCAGGACAAGACAGAAAAACATTAGACTATCAAATATATTTTTCCAATGCGTCTTGTTTAAGAATTAGTGTTTTTAACACAGCCATGACACTATAGATTGAAATTTAAAATATGATTTTTCTTGGGCCAAAATGTCAAAAGTTGACATATGATATGTCATTCTACTCAGAGTGTCATTTTCTAACGAATAAAGTTGAAATATACCGAAGGTGTCATTTCAAAATCAAAAGTGGTAGTAATTTCCGGTGAAACAAGAAGTGACCAAAAACAATTGAATACCGTCAGTCAATCCTAATTTATGTCATATCCTGCTTACAGTGCCATACTTTATATAGAGCGTCGGTTACCTCTCTCATGTACTTCTGATGTGTGTCATCAGTGTTTCAAAAGTATAGGGGACCTACAGTTTATTGCCGAATCCGAACGGCACATATTTGAGAGGCTGTACAAGGCAAATATACTCAAGGTGGTTTGCCATTGCCTTCCTTGGGGTGGCGGCTCGTTGGTCGCTCTATTTAGATAAATAAATGTTT
>NW_022146328.1:0-4214 GCF_002938485.1 Sitophilus oryzae | reverse complement strand
CTTTATCATCTTTTGACGGGAGATACACTAATATCTCACCGACACTTTACGACATCGTCTGGTGATATAGAAGAAGTTTTGCTTGCCGTATCGGTGAGAACCAGCCCTGGACAGCCTAAGCACATTGATGAAGGGTAGGCCCAGAAACCGGTTGTGAGAGGTTGTCTCCCCTGAGACAAGCAAAACAATTTCTTGTTTTGTTTTTAATAAAACAAAAAAAAATTTTGAAATTAGAAAAATACACAGCCAAAGGCAAGAAAATATTATTTATTATTGAAAAAAAAAAAAAATTGTTATATATATATATATATATATACATAAGCATAAGTTGTTTTTTAGAGTTGAGTTATATATATATATATATATATATATATATATATATATATATATATATATATATATATATATATATATATATATATATATATATATATATATATGAGTATATATATATGTATTATATATAGAAGAAATATATATATATATATATATATATATATATATATATATATATATATATATATATATATATATATATATATATATATATATATAATGCGTCCCAGTTAAAAAAACAAAGAAAAATTATTTTATATTTTAGAAAGTTTGACGTAGAATTTACAGAACATCCTGTATCACGTATTATTCCGATATTTATAGCAAAGTTATTAATTAAAGTTATTTAGTATTTTTATCTAAAGTAAACACCTAGTATAGTTTTAATTTCAGGACAGGTTTTTGTATTTATAACCATTTTTAAAGGAAGGTTGAAATATAAATATTTTTTATTTGTTTATTAATATCTCTGAAATTATTGAAATATATTAACTCACATCATAGGATTATGTAAAATGATCTGAAAGAAACCAATTATGGTAATCCCCGGTGCGCCTCAAAAGTGGCTCTAACTTTTTTAAGTGACTGTAACTTTTTTAATTTTTCAGATAAAAAAACGAGATTTGCTTTGTTAGTACATGACATAAATTAGGATTGATTGACGTAATTAATTGTCATTGGTTACTTCCTGTTTCACTGGAAATGGCTACAACTTGATTTTTAAATGGCACCCTCGGTATTTTTTTACTTTATTCGATAGAAAATGACACTGTGAATAGAATGACACATCACATGTCAACTTTTGACATTTTCGCGTATGGTTTATTTGAAATTCTAAAATGCGGTTCATAACGATATTTGAACTCAAAATACCAAGTGTGTAGTATCAAATTATTTGTAAAAAAATGTTTTTTTCCAAATATGCTAATGAGCCACCCTTGTTTAATTTGAAAAAAATCAGATATGATTAAGAATACGATTTGGGCATATTTTAACCGGCCAGGACAGGACATGAAAAACATTAGACGATCAAATCTATTTTTCCAAAGCTCCTTAATTAAAAATTAGTGTTTTTAACCCATCTATGGCACTCTAGATTGAAATTTAAAATACGATTTTTTTAAGCGAGAATGTCAAAAGTTGACATATCATACGTTATTTTATTCAGAATGTCATTTTCTATCCAACAAAGTAAAAAAATAACGAGGGTGTCATTTAAAAATGAAAAGTTGTAGTCAGTGAAACAGGAAATGCCCGAAAACAATAGAATATACGTCAATCAGTCCTAATTTATGTCATGTACTAATATGCCAAATCTCATTTTTTCATCTGAAAAGATAAAAAAAGTTATAGGGATGAGCAGGGGGACGAGCCACTTTTGAAACCCACCCGATATACAGGGTGTACCAATTAAAAAAAATCATCCCAATCCACTCACACTTTTTTGAGCCACCCTATAGAAGTTAATAATTTTAAGTTAATATATTTTCCTGAAATACATCCTAGTACATACTTTAGGTTTGCACTTAAACAAAATTCCCAAGTTTTTATGCCCGACGCACTATTGCCGGACCCTCTATTTTTACACGTTTTAAATATAATTAATAGAACGGCACTGATGAACCGAAATTTAAGTCAGCCATATTAGGTTCCCATCGCGTTATACCCTTGGTATACCTAAGTTTATTGATATTCTCCTTCCTTAATAATTTTCTTCAAAACTTAAACCAAAACAAATTTCCTAGAAATAACGGATGAATCTTAAAGGTACCCAATTCCAACTTTGTATCAGGTTCGTAAAGTAACAGATGCAGTACCGGTGCGATTGCTGCGGCCATTCGGGGCTGCTGTTACGGTTCTGGAATTATTAATCGCCGCTAAATCGCAGATGGCTGACAAATAGTTTTTGATTCGCTACGTACGTTTCTGATCACCGTCAAGCTGACGCTTAGAACATTTACGCGCATGTGTAATTACTGGCAACAGATTCTCTGGGAACTTAGTTTAAGTTATATAAATAATTTTGATTTTGTTCATTCAATTAAGATATACAGGGTGGCACCTCTCATACGACGCGGAGGCTCTAAGACAACGGTAGTTGATATCGAAATGAAATCTTGGCAGCATATGTAGGTTAACTGAAATCATTTTATAAAGATATATACAGGGTACATGTCCCCAAAAAAAAGTTACACATCAAAGTTTTATTTTTTTAATGGAACACCCTATATATTAATTGATTTTCGAATTCTAGGAAAAAAATAAAGGTGAATCTTATTAAAGAAGCATATACCCAAAATGTAAGGATTTTGACATATTTGACATTTTGTGAAAATAAAAGATAAATTTTAAATTTCAATAACAGCTACCTAAATTTTATTTGACCTTGTATAGCCTGATATTTATTTACAGTAACCATATTGCATGTCAAACCAAATTAAAATTTAACCCAAAAAGTTATACAGAGTGAGACAAAATTAATATGGAACATTAATCACTTTTAAAAGCAAGTTATTCCTTTATTTTAAATGGAACACCCAATATATTATTCCGATGTTCAATGGGGAATGCATGTATCTTCAATATATTATAGTTGCCTACCCCTCAGACAAAGATTTTCCTAGATATTTTAATTTTTATGATTTTGCGTCAGTAGATATTTATTATTTGAAAAAAATATAGGGTGGCTGTGATATACCTTTTGTTAATTTAACAAAAATTAAAGGATGTAGAGTAAAATACTCAACGGTAATAAAAAGAGACACGCTTAAAACATATTTTAATTATTACAGAATTAAAACTAGATATAAACTTATAATTATGTGATAAAAATTAGCTAAATAAAATCAAATGCTCAAAATGCTTCCTTTCCTGTTAACTGCATAGAATGATAAAGGCATATTTATGTGGAGTTCTACTTCGAAAAGGAGCTACAATCATTTCGCTCATGTTGTCGACAATTTGTAAACACCGTCTTTAACATATCCCCATAAAAAATCCAGAATAGATAAAATCAAGAGAATTTAAGTATTCTATTAATAGTTAATGTACACTGGATTCAACTAATAAAATCATATCATTTGTCTCTGATGTAGGATTTGATTTGCCGGAAAGTTTGCATTTTCCGCAAATTTTTGAGAACTTTTTTTGAGGGTCATGGTAACGCACATTTTTAAATATTTTCGTCAACATACAGGGTGATTCAAACATATTTTCAAACTAAAGTTGTGTACTTTAAATGGAACACTGTATATTTTTAGCTCAGTAGATTTGCCCATTCCAAAAATACCATAATGTCATATACTATACCGAGTGGAGAGGCAGTATTTTTGGAAGTCTTATGACAAGACTTCTAAAAATTATAAATTCGAAGAATTTTAAAATTTTCTAACAGGAAGTACTGTATAATATAGTATCTCTTCTGCAAAACTAAGCCTACCAAAATTTGCAATAGTGTTGGTGATATATACAGGGGGGAGTCAAAAAAAAATATTTTACTTTCGCTCTTTCAATAGTGGGCGTTAACATTAAAACCGTCATACCCAGGGTCAATCAACAAATCTACAATGTGGACTAGTGTGGACTTTCTGTCATAAAATAATAAATATTACGTTTATTTACTAATTCATTACATTTAAAGGTAGCCTCATCGGAAAATAAGATTTTAGTCAAATGCCCCAATCTTTATGCACTGTATTTAGCATATACATACATACATACATACATACATTTAGCATATAATATGCATTGCGAAATTCATTTCTGTTAATAAAGCCATTTCTTAATGTAAATTAAAAATAAATTAAATTAAATAAATTATTAATTTAATTAATTATTATTATTAAAAAAAATTGTTCTATTTTTTATTTCTCTTTAAT
>NW_022146327.1:22625-25472 GCF_002938485.1 Sitophilus oryzae | reverse complement strand
TACATATTCTTGAACTAGCCCGACGTCTACCCGTTGTCCGAATAGGATACGTCTCACTGATAATCCCTAAAGTAACGTCCAATTATATTTTGTTGTATTTTATGTTCATATTTATAACCTAATATACGTATCTCTATTTTTTACGTCCATAAATACAACCCATTAAGTAGCATAACAGCAAAATAAAACACTAATTCCCCACAAAATAAGACACTAAATCACAACAATACACCAAAACACTTTTACTTTTACACTGGATGCACGTTTCACTAACCATGTTAGCATCATCAGCAGATGACTAAAAATTGAGCGTTTATATACAGTACGTCTGCTGGAATTTTGTATATTAAAGAAATGCAGACAAAAAACATTTAAATAAACAGCAATATAGTTTGACAATCGCCAACTCATTTTATTGGCTACTTGAAAATTTGTCGAATTTTTATTGATGGGACGCGTTGTCTAAATATTTACTAAAAACATCGAGAGAATATCGTTTCCCCTCTCACGGATACCCCGTAGCTACAGAAGGGGCAGACGTACTGTACTCGCTCAGCTGGTTATGAGTGGGCGGGACCAAAACTAGCCAAGCGAGTCAAAATGAACCGAGCGTAACAATTACATCAGGTAAAAACCCAAGTAGCATTTATCTGATTTCGAACTAAATCTGACCTGAAGCGACGTCAGACTTTGTGCAAATTTAGGTCGGGTGCTGGTAAGACGACCGGTGACGTCGCTTTCCTATTAAAATCGACATCGTTGGATCCGAGTCGGTAAATCCAACGATCTGTCGACGTACAAAATAACAATGTACCATTTTTATTAATTTCCCAACGTCGTTCCCACGTTGGCTTGCGCGACGTACATATTCTTGAACTAGCCCGACGTCTACCCGTTGTCCGAATAGGATACGTCTCACTGATAATCCGTAAAGTAACGTCCAATTATATTTTGTTGTATTTTATGTTCATATTTATAACCTAATTTACGTATCTCTATTTTTTACGTCCATAAATACAACTCATTAAGTAGCATTTGCGGCCTAATGAATATCATGAACATAACCTAATAAAAAGTTTTTGTAAACAAACTTATTTTTTTATTATGCCTACAAAAACACTAAAAGAGCGTTTAGACATCTGCAGTATTGTTAGCATGATGCCATGTAGATATGCCGGTAACTTTTACAGTACAGTTGTATTTTAACCAGTTCTATTTTTCCGGAAGAGATGCTGCATTACACTGGTGCATCTTAATTTCTTTTTTTTAGCTTAGGAAACCAGCAGACCCCATCCTCCTCCCACATGCGAGGTACTGGTTCCAATTCTTTTAAATTTTGTATATATACTATCTTAAAAAAGTGGCGGCCCATTTTTTTAAGATAAACGAAACAAAAGATAAAGAAAACAAAAACTAAAATATAATTGCACAAATCCACAAATCACTGAAATGCAAATTGAGGTTACGCCTACGAAACCGTTGAACCGTCAAACATTTTTTGACAACAAACAATTGACCTATCGTAGACCAATAACAGACAACGTCGGGAATCGTTTACTAGGAATACGAAAAATTATATGCTCTGTGACCGACGACGGATTTTCCTACGTATGCCGGCCGATCGCAAATTTTACGTGGCGTACGTTGGAATTATATACGTCACAATACGATTTCCGGTCATCCGGTTTGATGACTTCGGTCGTGTGAGACGACTAGTGTTGGAGACCCGGTCGGAATTGGTATATTGGTAGTTCATATTAAGTCGGACACAGAAATCCGCCATTCTTAACAAGTATCCGATTGTCAGCCATTTTAAAATCGTTTTTTGTTTTTAAAATTTATATTCACATTCCGATTTCTAGTAGAATAATATTGATACGGTTGAGTTTGGGGGGAACCACAGTACAGTTTTTTTATTAAACCAGCTAAAAAATAAAAAAAAAATATTTTGCGAGTTACTTTTTTATAGATATTTTTATTTCATAAGTCTACCTAATTTTGAAGGCGCTCGTTGTTTTCCGGAGTATTTTAATCAGATATATCAAAAAAGTGACTTCCGTTGACAAAACTGATGTCTGGATTAATGATTTAGAATTATAATATGAAATTAGGTCGGCACGCATAGTTATAGTCGAGGAGTGATTATGAATCCATTTGTAATTAGGTAGTTATATTTTTTATGTATTCTTGGTAGCGAATTTGAAACCAAACATAAGTGCTTAGCGATGAATTTTAAGTGACTGAAATTCAACGTAATATGACGTTGGTAATTGGTAGAATTACATTCCCTATTAGGTCAGATACCGACTTCGAGGCGACCCGAATCTGTATTCATTTAGGTGCAATAAAAAATAATTCCCATTTAGGTGCAAATAAGGGTCGTCAGGCGATCGAACCAAGATTGGTACCCTTGTACAGTACCTTTGTACGGGTTTATTGAGCGCGACGTATGCCCGACGTTAGATAACGTCCAAATGCTACTTGGGAAATAACCCAACATTGTGGTATTCTTGACAAACATGAGGCGGATGATTTAATATTAGCTGATATGGCATTTTTAATACATGACATACTGTACATACTGTACCATCATTTTTAGTGACACCGCAATTCACACCAGAACAAGTAGTGAGACCGCGAACAATAGCTGGAGCTCAAATACATGTAGGGCGTGTTATACCGACGTATAAGACGCATGTATAAGACGCTTTGGATATTTAATTGTTACAGGCTTGGTGTATTTCAGTTGATTTAAAAAAAATCCGATGGCGGCGCTGTATACGCATTTGTATGCTCCACAAATCAGAAATTTTCACTATGTATTTCACGCCGTTCCGGTTACAGTTC
>NW_022146327.1:0-9887 GCF_002938485.1 Sitophilus oryzae | reverse complement strand
TGCCGTCTTAGGGGTAGGTCGGGGTGGTTCAAAAAATACGTCATATGTATTCCCCCTCGATATTATAGAAACGGTATTTTTTATTTTTTTTATATCTTTTTTGGTTTAAAAATTATAGCCATTGTAAGTTTTCAGTGGCCCACTCTGTATTAACGGTCGAGTTTCGGCGACTATAAAGAAAAAGGTGTATACAGAGTCTAATTAGCGCGACGCGTGAATGTAAGTTGAGGAAGGTCGGTATTTCAGTGCTTTTCGAGTATTGACCCTGAAAGCAGAAATGATACTTAAAAGTAAGTGGTAGATGATAGACAAGTGTGTTTTAAAAGTGACTGTATTTTTTTGGAAACGAAACTATAAACTGAATGATCAAAGAACTTATGTAATCGATTTTAAATTACTTATAACATTTTTTAAAAAGGCATTTAATACTGGTGGTTTAGTTTAATAAATATTTTGTATAAACATACTCCAGGGTTTTTCTGTGTTAAACAAAGAGGTATAAAATACCTAATAAATAAGCTCCCTTTTTAACAAGCCAAATTAGTTCAAGAGCAGGAACCCAATAATGGATTCATCTGGTGGAAGATAAGAAGAAGAGTGTTTTTGTAGACGTTAACGGGGGAATTGGGCGAAAATAAGGCAAGTGAATATTATTTTCTGGGCCCAAATTTGGCGGTCGCTACAGGATTAACTTTTATTATTGAATTTCTAATATTCATAACAGTAATGTCTTGACCATTTATTGATTAATCATAATAATCATATAGAATGTAGGTCCATAGAGATGATTAACTTTGTTATATTGTACATTGTCATTGTTCATACAACTGTATGTGTAGATTCGGTAATTAATAGATGTAGGCATGTTCGAAAAAAATCTCTGACACGTCGATTTTATATTCCATTGTGCATGTAATTCAACAAAATCTTTTCATACAGAGTTTGTTATACAGGGTGAATCTTAAATAAGTGCACATATTTTCAGGGCTGGTAGATATCGACAAAAGAAACAACTCTTTGCCGTTTTAGTCCAAAATAACCGAAATATTTTGCTTTAAAATTTTCATTTTTTTTCACGAAAGAAAACCTGATAGACGTGTTTCTGAGGTCGAAATATACTACCCCTAAAATATTTGCACTTACCTATTTAAGACTGTATAACAGTGACAAATGGAAAGCAATTTAACAGCAATACTCTTTGACCTTATGATACTATATTATTCAGTTTTTTGATTTTCAATTTTTTTTGGACATATGTCAACTTATTCAACCATTTCGAATTATGGTTCTTTCATTATGGCTCCCTTACAAAGTCTCCTTGTAGTTGGGCTCATTATTGTCTATTGTTGGCTATGCGGACCCAAGTTATCCCTGCTGATTTCCTAATATCATGGTCCTATCCCAGGTTTGGTCCTCCTCTAGGTCTCTTAATTCTTCGTGGGAACCATGCTGTAATTTTTGTGATCCATCTGTTATCCCTTCTTCTTGCCAGGTGTTGATTTGGTTTGGTTGCTGCCCATTGCCATTGAAGGGATTTGACTCTGTGGATGACATCTATTACCTCTTTTTTGTCGTAGCCACTCTATTATTTTACGGTCTCTCTTGGCTATGATCTTCAGCATATTTCGTTTCATTGAACTTTGTGCGACCTGCAGTTTCCTTATGATGTCCGTATTAAGTGTCAGTTTTAAGTTTTTGTTAACAAAAAAAGGGTTCAATTAACAGAAATATGTGATAAGATGAAAATGTCAAAAAAGGGATTTTTCTTCCTGTGTCCATCGACATAGCAGATTCCTTTATGGCCCCCCATTTATTTTTACAATATACACGTGTGGCAAAATTTCATTAGCAATAGGAGCTTTTCAATGCGATAAAAAAAAGATGGTAAGGCTGAAAAATACACTGCAGTACAACAGAGACAGATAAAGTGTCTTTTCCCTACCATTGTATAGGGGAAGTGATCATAGAAGTAATACGACGAGAGAGCTTCTGCGTGAGGGGGCGGGTCTTTAAGACGCTTGTGTGGGGGCTACCGGCTACTAATAGAATAGAATGGAAAAAATAGAAAGAGAAGGACAGTGTTGCCATTCTGTTAAATCAAAATTATGTTGGCTTATCCTAAATCCCGGATCTTCTAATCCCATTATCTTGCCTACTTAATGAAATATTAAATAAAGTACAAAACAATTTTAAGAATGTTTTCTCTAGGCACATACCAACTTCTTTCTAAAACAAAAAGTAACATGCAGAAGTTTGAAATCATTTCTAAAATAGCAAGTGCAATTCTATGAAATGGCAATAATGTACGATCTTCCTTCCAGTCGCCCCGACACCGACCGGTCGGTCGCCGGCGGCGGTGACAAAGGAATTAGGCCGAAAAAACTTTATAAAGGAGTAGCCGAACAGGATTGCCGGGTTTGTTAGATTATAATTCCATACGAGAACAAAATTCTCGGTAGATCTTCAACAAAAATCAAAAGAAAATAAAATATAATATTTAAGTCTAAAATTAGCTTTCCTATGTGTCGTAATACTAGATCACTCAAATAAAATACAAATATAATAAATATAACAAGAATTAGAAATAGCTAGGTATATTATATTCAGTGCGAGATTCTGAATCATACGTTCTGCTCGCCTGGGGTAGTTTTGTTTTAAAGTTCGACATTTCGTGATTTAGAGGTTTGGCAATTTCAAGGCCACGCTTTTGATTGGAAAATTTTGAGGTTTGCATAGGAGAATGGGATGGGACAGTGATTTCCCCAGTATGGTCTTGGGAGATAAGCTAAGGCTCGCGTGGGCAGGGGCACGTCGCTGCGTGACATTAGGGAAGTGGCAGGTAATATTGGTTAAATACAGCACAAAACAGGGAGACACGGAAAAGGATAGGAGAGACCTATATCCAGGAGTGGATGACTCCGGTTTGAGGAAGAGGTATATTATTTAATATTAAAAGATATATATTAAATTAAACAATATTAATATATTATATTAATAAAAACTATAATAAGTAGGGATAGCGGTCACTTTTTACCTTTGTACAAATTTTGATCAGTAATATCTAAAATTAATTTCATTTCAGTGGGAAAGCTGTAGCAACTCTCAATTCTTTTTTCATATTAATATATTTTTTTGGCAGGAAAAGCACTAAAATATTTATCCGTATTCAGTTTGTTTCTTAACTTAGATTTTGTTTTTTGTTTATATTTTTTTTGGGGAAAATATGGGTTCAACTTTAGTAGATGAATGAAACAAAATCTTTTCAAAAGATATCAACTTCTTCGGGCATATCGCCAATACCGCGCCTAATAAAGAGTATAAGGATTTGTAGGAATATATTTGTCACTCTGCAACTAAACAGAACGATGACCTATGATTACTAAATAAAATTTAATAAACAATAATAAAGTCAGATTAGACTAAAGACGCAGTTGAACATATCCTTAGATTTTTGTTTAAATCGGTAGATCGGGAGCTTACAGACGAAACCGATAGACCTGGCAACTCTGTGATGGACTGAGGTGATGGCGTTTTGCGGAGGCGCGGGAAGGGAAATAAAATAATGGCGATAAAGGGCAGGTGGATGGGTATCATGGGTGGATGGGAGGCGGCGGAATTTCCAAAATTTGTTATCTTATTGGAGTTTGTCTAACTCGACAGTGGGTGGGAAGTGGAAACGGGGAAGTTGTTGTCCTGTTTAAGCTTAGACTTTTATAGGGCGTTTCATTCCAATGCATGTAATTCCATGCCTAGATATCCTTATGTAACCGGACCTGTATACTAAATGATATAGTGACCAAATTGAAAAGTTATTCGCTTTTATTTGCGGGATGATCTAAAATTTTAATGTCGTCCGGTGTGAGAAGACTCCATCCGTCTGCAGGCCGGATCTTGGTATTATTCTGATTGGGGCTGTGTAGATAATCGACTTAAACACATTTAATGGTAAAAAATATAAGGTATTGAACTTGACCACCTCCTGTACCATAAACTAATATATACGAAATCCTTAAAAACTGCAAACATATTAATGACTTAAGCGTTTACAAGATAAGAGGTTAACTTTTAACACAAGAGCACGATGAAGCATTCGTGGCGTTTGAAATGTTTAGGGATATTCCCTGATATCTCACCCAAGATTTCACTTGTCCACTATGCTGAAAAGTATTATTCATGAGCCCTGTGAAATCAAATATGCTCTCAAATTTGGTCACTAATTCACCAGGTTCATATCAGGCGATTGGAAAATATTCAGCATATAAATTCTTAAAATATCTCACGTTCAAAGTGGATGGTTTTTCCAGAGTGCGGTTGCAACCAATCACAGCTATTGGAAAGGTTTGATGTTCTATCTATTGAGCAAACTCTTAGGCTGCACTTTTTATCTTTTCTATATAAAATTTGTAACAGTTTTGCGGACTGCGCTTCGCACTTGGCTGAATTTTTCAGCTCCACTCGTCCGTACTAGAAATCAGAATATATCCTACCTGTCAAACGTCAGAACCCGCTTAGCCACTAAGACACCTAAGCCTGTACTGATTTCAATGATATTGGGAGCCTCGTCAGTTCAGAAATATTTTCGCCGAGGATATGAAGAAAACTAGCATTTTTTGATGTTTTTTTCCTATTTAACACATTTAAAGGTCAGTTCTAGGTGTTATTTTGTGAATAATCTTCTCTAGGTTTCTCATAGCACCTGTGATGCAGATGTATGCCAGTTTTTGTACTTACACAGGTTTTGCCTAGCTGTGCGTTGCTCTAGTTTTGTGTAACAAGCTACTAGGTAATCATGGATCTTACTACACTAGGTTATTTTATTTAGCGCATGGCGTACATGGATTTAATTACAACATCAATGTATATATTCAAACACAATATAACATGTAAACAGATTGTCACAAATTGTAAAAATAAAACTAGATATCTAAAAAGTTATACACAAAACATATTACAAAAAGTACACTTAAATTTTAAAATCTAGGCTATTGATCCAGTTCAACACGGTGTCTGTGGCTTCAAAGAAATCACTCGCTTTTCCTCCATATGCTGTAAGAGGGCATTCAGTTACAATGTGATGAACAGTTTGACGTGGTTCTCCGCAGTCACAAGTCGGTGATCCGGTCAGTCCCCATTTATAAAAAGAATCACAACATATGCCATGAAACGTTCTTACCCTGTTGAGAACCTTCCACTCGTGGCGGGGCAGCTCCATCCCTGGTAGAGCTGCTGTAGGGTCGATGACATAAGCTGCTTGATCTGGTTTCAAAGAGTTCCAGTACTCCCTCCATTTATCATTTATACTGAAGTTTTCTCCCAAAAGTTGTTCTGCTAATAGTAGTGGGGGGATCTACACTTCAGTCTTCGCAGACGGGCATCTGGCAAGTCGTTGTGGACTGGAAGGTGGGGATTTGATAATATTTTCTGATATTCCTTAACGAGTCTTTCCTGTCTTCGAATACTGGGAGGTGCAATATGACTCAGAGTGGGCAGCCAAGGTAGAGGTGTGCTTGTTAAACAGCCGCTGACTATTCTCATAGTCTCATTAAGTTTGGTGTCAATTATCTTTACGTGGCAGCTGTTTAGCCAAACTGGAGCGCAATATTCAGCAACTGAGTAAACTAGGCTGAGAGCTGATGTTTTAAGAGTGGATGCGTTTGCGCCCCAAGAGTACCGCAAAGTTTGTGTATTATATTATTTCTAGTAGTTATTTTAGCTGCAGTATTCTCTAGATGCCTTTTGTACGAGAG
This sequence comes from Sitophilus oryzae, assembly GCF_002938485.1. Classification (NCBI taxonomy): domain Eukaryota; kingdom Metazoa; phylum Arthropoda; class Insecta; order Coleoptera; family Curculionidae; genus Sitophilus; species Sitophilus oryzae. Next base: position 4,140 of record NW_022146327.1, on the reverse strand, counting down.
TGTTCGGTCCATTGTTACTCCTAGATATTTTGGATAAGGGTTATAACGTAGCAAGTTGTTATTGAAGTATACTTGGGGGCTCCAGGCGTGCTTGTTTATTATTGAGATGAAAGCACGACAGTTCAGTTTTATTCATATTTGGGATTAGTCTCCAGTTTGCGAAATATTTTCCCAGTACAGATAGGTCTTCTGATAGTAGGCCATTAGCTTCCTCTATAGTTTTACTGCCGATAGCAAGAGCTAAATCGTCGGCATACCCAAATTTTGTTGACGTTGTATGTGGAATGTCGGAGATATATAGATTAAACAGTACCGGTGCGAGTACAGAGCCTTGAGGGAGCCCATTATTAAGGTGTCTTATTTTACTCCTTCTTTTTCCTGTTATTATTTGGAAGGGCCTGTCGCCCTTCATCCAGCATGTTGTTTAATAGAGATGCTATTCTACTGCATGGTACTACGAGGAATTTGTATAGAAGACCTTCTCTCCAGACCGTGTCATACGCCGCAGTCAAGTCAACATACACCACAGTGGTCTTCAGCTGTTTTTGGAATCCTGCTTCAATGTGTGTTGTTAGGCTGAGTACCTGGTCCACACAGCTACGATGCGGTCTGAATCCAGCCTGTTCAACAGGAGTATGTTCCAATATCAATGGGCCTATTCGGTTTAATAGCATACGTTCTAGAAGTTTGTAGCATGAACTTAATCAGGCTATTGGGCGGTAGTTTTCAGGCAAGTTCTTAGGTTTGTTTGGCTTTAGAACTGCAACTATTTTGGATTTCTTGAGCTCTATTGGAATATGCCCTGTTCGTAGGATATCGGAATAGAATTTACTCAGCCACATTCTTGTATGTTTCCCGCAGTTTTTGAGGAATTCGGGGCGAATTCCATCGAATCCAGGAGCTTTACCAGATTTGGTGTTTTCCAGTGCTTTATCGACTTCTTCCACAGAGAATGACTTGGCGTATTCAGAGTGGGCACTTGCTTTTTGGCGGCAGATTGTCAGTTGTTTTTTAATATTTGCGTTTTGTTGTTTGCTGCTAGGGGCCTTAGAGAGTGTTATCACTTTTGCAGCGATTTGGTCTGCTGATACTTCCGGTGGTTCACGAGTGGGTGGGTTAGAGCTGCCCAGTTTCCTCAGAAGGCTCCAAGCCCCCTGCTAGATTTTTTGAAATCCATTCTACCTGTCGTTTCTTCCCATTTTTTACAGCGTTCTATATCAAGACGATTAAGGAGCTCGTCTGCTATCTCAGAGTCTCCGTTGTTCTGAAATTCCTGATAGAGCTGTTCCATGTCGTCGCTCCATCCTGGGACATATTCCTTTCGAAATCCACGTATGGGCTATTAATTTTTTGCTGTTGTTATAACGGCTTTGCCAGCCTACCATAATTGTGGCTTTTAGGAGGGATCAATCTGACGACATTGTCCAACTCCACAGCGAATTTGTCCTTATTGGGCCTTTCCAAATTCCACCTAGGCCTGGGTGTAGAATGGATTATCGGAATTTTAATTTCAGTTTCGAGAACTATGGGGCGATGTTGACTGTGTGGAAGTCATCCAGAACTTTCCCTCGACATTGGATATAGACGTGTTTTTTGGCATTCTCTGAGACAAAAACAGAGAGATTTGCTTCAGTGTTTCACGCAGCTGATTTGAAAGAGTTTCTTGTTCTTTGGCATCAAAAAATCAAAGAAGATCATGTGATTCAGCCCCAGTTTCGCAAGACGTCGTTTTCATCAGTGGTTCTATATTTCCAAAGCAGGTGATGGTTATGGGAAGTCGCCTGCATATATTGCAGGGTGTAGATAGACATTTAAGACATTATCAGGCCAGGATGTTTGAGGTGGCTTATAGGCATTAACGACGGTAATGTCAGCTATTTTTGTTACTACTTGGTGGATGTCTGAGAGTTTCTTTTAGATGTCTTCTACAGTCTACTGTAGAATTTAATAATATAGCGTTTTCAATGTCATTCCGAACCGTAGGTTGCGACTCCATATGAGCGGTGGTAGGTAGCTCCAAGTAGGTCAAAACCATGAATTTTGCCTCTGCGACGTTGCTGGTCTTCACTCTCTATAGGGGTTTCCTCGATAACAGCCATGTCAATCTTTTGGTCTAGCAAGAGTTTCGAAATGTACTCGCTTTTAGCTCTGCTAAGACCTTTGGCGTTTAATTGGCAAATTCGATTGTTTTTCCGAGATTTTTTGTCGATTGGTCCTGAGAAGGGCCGTGTTTGGAAGATTTTCGAATATATGAATCCATGTATAGTAGCCAGGAGATCCGGAGATATTGCTGGCTGCCGAGGGTCGCACTACCATTTAGCGTTACCTGGGTGCACGTGTAGCATTTCCTGCTACGGACGCGAGGTAGCCTTGCAATCTCTTAATTACCCCCACTACTACACTATTAGGTAATCATGGATCTTACTATCATGGTATACATCTAGCGCAAATGTTAGCATCTATTTCCCCAGTCTTCTGCACATCATGAGAGCCTTTGTGGTTTTGCTGGTAATGTTCTTAATATGCTTGTTCCAGAGAAGTTTACTGTCCAAGGTTATTACCAGATATATGACTTCCTATGATGTGAGTATTTCATTTCCATCTAGATGGATTCTTTTCAAGTTTTGCGTACTTTGCTTTCTGGTGAATGGCACTACCGCGGTTTCGTCTGAGTTGATGCTCAGCCCGACAGTCTTACCATTCTCAGCCATCTCTCAGAGATGTGGAGTCCTTTTTGGATAATATGACACAGGGTGCCTTCATGTTTCATTCGTGTAATCATGACTATGTCATCTGCATACCCTATGCAGTGTGTTCCCGCTAGAGTTAATTCGTCTAGAAGTTCATCCACTACCAAGCTCCACAGTAGGGGGGAGGTCACTCCACCTTGTGTAGTTCCTTGCGTTCCTGTTTTATAAGGCTGAAAGGCGTCAATAGCCCATTTCAGTTTTTGTTCTGCTATTACTAACTTGGCCATCTCCCAGTCTTCCCTCAGAGGATTGTGGGCCAACTGCGAGGATTGTGTTGCTAACTACAGTAGTGATAAATCAATTTGCTAAAGCCACTTAATATTTTCGATTCAGCCGTATATATGTATAGGACATTGTACATACTCTACACACTGTAAGTATTTAGACACATACATTGTTAAGTAAGTTTAATGTACTTTTGTGCTATAAAAATGGGCGTACAAAGAACATCTCCTAAACTGTTTGCGGATGGAATTTAAAGATCGGTCACATTGTCTCTGATGTGTTATATGCATTATCGCGTCCTATTAAACTTTATCTGACTCATAAACTATTTATGACTCAACCGTTTCTGTCAAAATAGGATATATGTGTTTTACAGTAGGTACATTAAAATATTTTGACTATTCCATTTGTTGTACTTTAAAACTGAGAATATACTGCGAATAGTGTATAGTAAGTCACAATATCGGAACAAAAATACAGAATGCGATCATTGAAATAAAAAATAACATTAATAATTATTATATTTTTTAAATTATTAAACGTCAACGGTTAAAGTGATGTTTGGAAACATCGTTTTGTTTAAGGCCGATTTAGATATGTATTACTGGACATGATCCCTTACTAGGGAAAGGAAGTTAAGGATTCAGAAGTCAAATACCTTTGTGTGATTTTTCACGCAAAACTCATCTGGAAACTTCACTTGAAAAAATCCTGAATCTTTTAGAAAATTGCCGCAGAACTATAGAGTCCTACTATAACCGGGTGTGTCTCAAAAGTGGCTCATCCCTATTACTTTTATTTTTTCAGATAATAAAACGAGATTTGGTATGTTAGTATATGACCTAAATTAGGATTGATTGACGTATTCAATTGTTTCACCGGAAATTACTACAACTTTTCATTTTTGCACCCTCGGTATATTTTTATTTCATTGGATAGAAAATTACACTCTGGATAGAATGGATTATCATATGTCAACTTTTGGATATTTTCCCTTAAAAAAATCGTATTTTAAATTTCAATCTATAAGCTACACTGGCTTGGGTCAAAAAATATGGAATATTTTTTCTATGTTTTGCAGCATTACACAAATGGGAATAAATTTAAACTATATAGGTGAGGATAAATAAAAAAAATATGATATGGTGTTTCAAGATTTTATATA